>NC_066546.1:13305893-13433393 GCF_024679095.1 Eriocheir sinensis | reverse complement strand
GTCTGCAGGTAAAAATAACGTTTTGGCCTAAATATAACGCCAGGCTGCAAGATTGCCATTCACAACCGCTGAAGTCCAACAAGCTTACAAGAACATCATGCACACATTTTTTTTTTATTGCTATCATCAAAAACTTATCCTGACCTTTTTCCTGATTACTAAGGCATGTGGGAAGCAGGTGGGGCAGCCGTTCACCCGCTACCTGTCCCTGTGTGCGGAGTTTTATTGTTTTTTGTTTTGGTGTATCGACGAGGCTTGCAAAGTTTTCACTCATACGTAACTTTTTTTTGTGATCGGTATTGGATGTTGGGGCAAGCTGTCGCCTCTTGGTCATGCGTGTGTTGTTTTTCATCTTTCACTCACCTATGCTGTCTGTCTCTGTATAAAGCACGCAAAAGAACTTAAGACTGGCGTATTTAAATTCATACAGAACAGACTTTCACTAATTGACAAACTGTGTGTTATTCCTATCATCCTTTATCTGTATTGAAGCTCCCAGGAAATGTAACTCTGGAATACGCACTCATATTAATTGCCTATCTTTTTTTCTCTAATTGCTAATGTCTTTCATTTATTTGCTATCTATGTGCTACGCTTCATTTCCGTCATTCATTATCTATATTGAACTTCCCGGAAAATGTACCGCTGGGATATTCAAACCTACATCACATGCTCATCTCTCTATTTGCTTATGTAAATTGGATCAGCTACATTTCTTTCAACGTTCGACTTTCCTTGAGGAGTCCCGTTGGTCGGCTCCGCTTAGTTGGTGGCGCGGGTAAGTGTTTAGATTTGCTGGTAAGTGTTGTATTCTATAGCGGGGTGATAGATTTCCTGTCCTTAAGTCCCTTTAGAGAGAACACTTGTGAGTCTTTTCATACTCCTTCATGAGACACGTAAGCAAACATTTGTAGAAACTCATGATCAGCGCATGCGTCTCCCTTTCATAGCGTGCACCTGTTTGCTTGGTCCACGTTCAGGTGTGTGTATGAAAAAAAAAAAATATCGGTATCGCTTACAAGAAAAAAAAAAGGCCGGATAAACCAATGAAGCTCGCAAGGAAAAGAAAGCATTAAACTCTTGATAAGCGCATGCGTCTCCATTTTAAAGCGTGCACCTGTTTGCTTGGTCCACGTTCGGGTGTATGTATAAAAAGAAAAAAATATCGGCATCGCTTACAAGAAAAAAAAAGTCCGGGTAAACCAATGAAGCTCGCAAGGAAAAGAAAACACTCTCGCTTACATAAAAAATAAACCAGAAAAACCTTATCCAAGTAAACCACTCAAGATCACGAAGAAAACGAAGCAAAAAGAGCCGAGTCTCGTGTATCTGAAAAAAAAAACACCTCCTTGGGCAGGAAAACCAATCGGGCTACAAAAATAGAACTAATGTGTAAAAATGACTAACCACTTTGAAAACTCATTAATAAACATGCAAGTCTCCCTCCCCTCCTTGCCGTCCATCCCTGGAACTCATAAATCCACGAGGAAGTTAACTCTTTTTTTCACACTTTCTTCATGGGTCCGTTTTCCTCGGTGTTTTCCTCGCCCGGGGCTGCGCGCGGGTGTTTAGCGTCCATAGGTATTCATGTATGCAGATGAGGGATAAAAGTAGAATTCTAATAACCCCAAAGGCGAGGGAAGAGGATCCACGACCGCCGCCTAAGAATGGTAAGTTGAAGGCTGGGTGTCGATGGGGGATCCAAGTTGAGTTTGAATAGCCTTAAGAGGATGAAAGTGGGGTCTAAACATGCAAAGTAGATTTTAGTTGGATTGTGATACTTAGTGAAATAGAGGATCATGGCTTAATCTGACTACTTAGGAGGCTCCGTTGAAATGTGCTAATAGAGTAAGGTAGTGTGGATAGTATGGTATATGTGTTAATAGAATGGATTAGAGTCGTTGATGTTGATAGTTGACGATAGTGTGGGTAAGTTAATAAATGTGTTAATAGCGTGGAGTCGTTGTGGATAGTTAATGATAGAGTGGGTAGTGTGGATAGTTTGGTAAATGTTGATGTGGATAGTTGATGATAATGTGGATAGGTTAATAAATGTGTTAATAGCGTGGAATCGTTGTGGATAGTTAATGATCGAGTGGGTAGTGTGGATAGTTTGGTAAATGTTGATGTGGATAGTTGATGATAATGTGGATAGGTTAATAAATGTGTTAATAGAGTGAAGCTGAGTTGTTGTTGTGGATAGTTAATGACAGAGTGGGTAGTGTGGATAGTTTGGTAAATGTTAAGTTGAAAATGAGCGAAGACTGATTTGGAACTCGTTAACGAATGAAATTGTAATAACATGACATTAACTTGAATTTGGCAACTCGCTCAGGTCTCGCAGCGCAAAGTGAAGTTGCATTATTGATAAGATGAACCTGAATTGAGTGTTCGGGGAGAGGTAGTGATATGCATGATAACACACACACACACACACACACACACACACACACACGGAAAGTAAAACGAAGAAAAAATGCAGACTAAAGAAAAAAATATAATCAAGAAACATGAATCGAAAAAAAAACAGGTTCAATACAAACTCCAGACACAATCATCTTCCCCCCGCCCCCCCCGATCAGGTGTACCCACTCACCTGCCCCCGCATTCCTCCGTCAGTCTTCCCGTGTCGTAAAAATACCGCGGACGAGACGAGAGGCGAGATGAACAAGATACACTGACGAGGCAAGGAACGCAACCACTACTCGTCCGGGGCAGCCAGGGCAATTAACTCTAAGGACAGGCAACATAAATTTCGGATTCCTGCACCTGCCCCGACCATTTGCGACACGGCACGCGGATAGGAAAAGCAGTGAAGAGCGGAGGAATATTTACATCACTTAATAAACAGGAATAAACATCACTTAACAGGTAATATACACACACACCTGATCTTTTTTACTCATTTTCAACACGACGCATGAAAAGGAAAAGCAGTGAAGAGCGCACGATTGTAAGGTCAGGTAACGCACACCCACTTGACCTTTTTTTACTCATTTGCAACACGACGCATGAAAAGGAAAATCAGTGATGAGCGCACGATTGTAAGGTCAGGTAGCGCACACCCACTTGACCTTTTTTTACTCATTTGCAACACGACGCATGAAAAGGAAAATCAGTGAAGAGCGCACGATTGTAAGGCCAGGTAGCGCACACCCAGTTGACCTTTTTTTTACTCATTTGCAACACGACGCATGGATAGCAAAAACCGTGATGAGATAATAAGACCCGGTAATACTCACCCATACACCCCCCCCGACACACATACTCGAGCTTGTTACTCCATTCAGACAAAACAATTAAGGAGTAGGAAGCACAGAGCCACTACACGGATAAGAGAAAATTTAATACACACTTACACGACCTTCTTACTCACCTGAAATTGCAAAGAAAGAGGAAAACAGTGAGCCAATACGCGGATTTAAGATAATGTTATACGTCCCCACTTTTATCTTTTAACTCATTTGGAACAGCAGGGAAAGAGGAAAACAATGAGCAAGGACACGAATGCGACACGATGCAATATACACTTATGGGACCTTTTTACTCATTTGAAACTGCAGGGAAATACAACAGTGACCCGGTACACGGATATGAGATCATTTAATAACCGCCTTTTTACTTACTTGAAACAGCAGGGGAGGGAGAGGACAATATACCAGGACACGGATATGGGATCACTTAACAAACATCAACACGACCTTTATACGCATTTGAAGCATGTTATGGTAGTAGGGGAACAGAGAGCCAGTACAGGGATATGAGATTATGCATTACACACACACACACACACACACACACACACACACACACACATACACATACACACACACACACACACACACAATACTTTTACCCTTTTTTAAACACGGTAGCAAAACAGGGAAACAATGATCAACTACACGGACATAAGAACATTTCAATACACACCCACACAACTTTTTTTACTAGTCTGATACACGGAAAGAGAATACAAGAACACAAACAGATAAAAAACACGTATACGAGAAAATGTAATACAAACTCGGCATCATCTTAAAGCACGAGAGACGAGTAAGAGAATCAGTGAAGCGAGACGCGGAGGTAAGGCCATGAACTTCTTATAAATACCACAACAGATAATTAGGAGAGTCGATGAACCAACGCTAGAATCATGTTATGGACACTCAGGTGGCTTCTTGTATCCAACCTCACAGTCACAGGTAGCTTCCGTCGCACCTGAGAAACAGCGGGGAGTGTAATTAGCATTCCGCCCGCATCCCTACGCTTTAAAAAAAACACAAACAAATGAAGAGGTAAACACGGTGTATAATTATAGAGACAAAATCCACTTGCAGCCTCTTAGTGACGTTACACACACAGGACTAACACTGAGCTCTTTTAGGCAACAGGTAACAGGCCACGACAAAGACTAATGAAGAGGTAAACAAAAGTAAAGAAGATTATAATTTTGAGAAAAACACCTTACCTGCAGCCTCTTCAGTGACATTACACGCACAGGTAACATTGAGCTCATTTAAATAACAGACGGTAATAAATCTGCAGCCTCTTCAGTGACATTACACGCACAGGTAACATTGAGCTCATTTAAATAACAAACGGTAACAAGCAACAGCACAAACTAATGAAGTAAAAAAGGTTATCATTTTGAGAAACACACCTTTATCTGCAGCCTCTTCAGTGACATTACGCGCACAGGTAACATTGAACTCTCTTGAATAGCACAGGTAACAAACAACAACACAAAGTAATGAAGTAAACAAGAGTATCATTTTGAGAAACACACCTTTACCTGAAGCATCTAAACATTACACACACAGGTAGGAGTCGTATCCTTGAAGTACCACCAGGTAACAAACAACAACACAAAATAATGAGGTAAACAAGAGTATCATTTTTGAGCAACACACCTGGAGCATCTTAACCTAACACACACAGGTAGGAGTCGTATCCTTGAAGTACCACCAGGTAACAAACAACAACACAAAATAATGAGGTAAACAAGAGTATCATTTTTGAGCAACACACCTGGAGCATCTTAACCTAACACACACAGGTAGGAGTCGCACCTTTGAAGTAGCGACAGGTAACACAACAACAACACACAGTAATGGAGTAAACAAGAGTATCACTTTGAACAACACACCTGGAGCATCTTAACCTTACACACACAGGTAGGAGTCGCACCTTTGAAGTAGCGACAGGTAACAAAACAACACACAGCGAAGTAAACAGGATATATAATTAGTCACGAAGCATACCTGGCACCCCACAAAGCGACATTACACACCCAGGTAGCAGGCGTCCCTTTGAAGCAGCAACAGGTAACGAACGAAAACAAACGAAGGAAACGGAATATATGATTAGTCTTTGGACATACCTGGAACTCGACAAAGGTAGGATACACGCCCAGCCATAGCATTCACCCCTCATACAAGCACCACAAACGTATATACAACATTAAAAAGAAACATGTAAACAGCTGTAACATTTGCCCCTCGTTGACCTCTCCTGTGCCCTCTCGTTTTCTTTTTTTTTCTTCTTTTGGTGGAGAAGCGGATAGCGTTTTTTTTTTGTTGCGTTTTTATTTTCTTTGTCCTTGAGCTGCCTCCCTTACTGTAAGAGCAGAGAAGAGTATCACGACGCCCCTCCACCCGAAATTAACCTCTCTTTTGGCCACTCGTGTATACTTTCTTTTATACGAACCGTGATTAGCGGGCTTTTTTTTCCTTCATTTGTTTTTGCTCTTGAACTGCTTCCTTCGTTGCAAAATTAATAACATTCGCCCCTCACACAAGCACAAAATTCGTATATACAGCAACAAATATATAAACTAATTGCATTCAACCCTCACACAAGCACAAAATTCGTATATACAGCAAGGAAAACACGTATATAAACAGCAATTGCATTCAACCCTCACACAAGCACAAAATTCGTATATACAGCAACAAATATATAAACAGTAATTACATTCAACCCTCACACAAGCACAGAATTCGTATATACAACAACAACAAGAAAAACTCGTATATAAACAGCAATTTCATTCTACCCTCACACAAGCAAGCAGAACAAACGTACATAAAGACTTAACAAGCGTGTACATAACTCTCCCTCGCGTCAGGCCTCCCACAGGTTACGAAACACCACCAACAAATAAAACTATACACTCACCTGAATCACCTCGCAATTACGGAGCAGGACGCACAGGTAGACTCCCCCTGAAGCGAAGAACACCTGAGGGCGGACACGATTTAGAACTTCCGCAGCCTGGCCACAAGAAATAAGAAATACAGATGAGGAGGAGAACAGGGAACAGGAGTAAATTATATACTTGAAGACACGACAATGGGCAAGAGAAAAGAAAAGATAATAGAGAAAATAATAAAGAAACTGGCAAATGAGGAAGAGAAGAGAGAATAGGAGGAAAATGCAAGATAATAAAAAAATGAAAAATAACTACGAATGAGGAAGAGACGAGAGAAAAGGAAAAAATATATATACATGGAGAGAGAGAGAGAAGAGAAGAAGAAGAAAGCTAAATAGTAAAGCAATAAAAAAAGATACAAATAGACAAGGGAGAGAAAATAAATATAAGAAAAAAATTATACACGGGTCATAAACTCCATGTAGTCACCTTGTCAATGTCCAAGCGGAGGCGACAAACATTCCACAACCTCAGACGCAGCGGCAGCAGAACAAGAATCGGTAGCAGGCAGTAAAAGAGAGGGAGAGGAAAAAAACGAATACTGTAAAAAGCAATACAACGTCTCACAGTCCATTACGGCCATTTAGTCGTCAACCAAGCGAAGGTAACATGCATTCCTTAACAGTGGAGGCAGAAGGAGAAGGACAAGAAAAAGAATTAGGAACAGGCAGTAGTGAAGGAAAGGAAGAAAATACTACCTTAAAGAAAGACGTGTAACAAAGCAGTAGAATCAGTAGTAGTAGTAGTAGTAGAATAAAAAAAATGGACAACAATAATGAAAAGTAAAGAAAATATTACATAAAAGAAATAAGTAACAAAACCGTAGAATTAGAGCTAGTAGTAGTAGTAGTAGTAGTAGTAGTAGTAGTAGTAGTAGAAGGAGTATGAGGAGGAGGAGGAGGAGGAGCAAAGGCAAAAGAATACGAATCAGGAACAGGCAATAAAAGATAAGAGAAAGAGGAAAACAATACAGAACAAAAGAAAAACAACGTAACACTCATTAGCCTCACTATCAATCATCCGAGCGGGACAGAGACGGATGCAGAGGCAGGAACAACAACTGGAACACATAGTAAAAAGAGACGAAACAAAACAAGAAAATAAAAAGCAAATGACACGTAACAAGAGAAACAACGAAAAACAGACTCATTACGTTAACTATCCATCATTGAAGCAGGACAGAGACGGATGCAGGGGTAGGAAAAAACTGGAACAAGAGAGCAAAGATTAAAGGCTATCACTACATAACAGAAGAAATACATGTCCAAAACTCGTTACAGTCATCCTCCAAGCAGAACAGAGACGGAAGCAGAAGCAGAAAACAAAATCTAGAACACGAAGTTAAAAGAGAAAGAACAAAAGCAGAACACTACATAACAAAAAAAATACATGTCCAAAACTCACTGCAGTCATCCTCCAAGCAGAACAGAGACGGAAGCAAGAGCAGAAAACAAAATCTAGAACACGAAGTTAAAGAGAGAGAAAGAGAAAAGATAAACGCAAGTGCTACATAACGAAAGAAATACATCATATCACAAACTCATTACACTCACTCTTTCACCCTCCAAGCTGAGCAGGGACGGAAGCAAGAGCAGAATACACCTTTAATATGCAGTAAAAAGAGAAACAAAGACAAATAATACTGAAAAAGGAACACAGCGAAGGGGAAATGGGACACGTAGTTAAACAGAAAAAAAAGATTAATAATACATAAAAGAAAAACAGGGAAGGAGAAACGGATGCGAGGGCGGTAACAACATCTGGAACACGCGTAGCAGGAATGAGAAAACAACACAACCACCACATTACAAAAGATATACAACACAGCGAAGGGGAAATGGGACACGTAGTTAAACAGGAAAAAGATTAATAATACATAAAAGAAAAACCGGGAAGGAGAAACGGATGCGAGGGCGGTAACAACATCTGCAACACGCGTAGTAGGAGTGACAAAACAACACAACCACCACATAACAAAAAGACATACAACACGTCACAAACTCGTTGCAGTCACCTCACCGCATTCCAGACACGGGCCCAACAAGCATTCCCCTCCATCACGAAGATCACCAAGCATACCATAACAGTAGCAAGCACCCCGCAGCCTCCGCCACAGCAGCATCTGGAGCACGCATCAAGATCAGGATTCCTTCAGCCTCCCCTCAGCACTTCGCGACACAGGACCCCCACGTCTCCTAGCCACAGCCCTCAGCGTCCATTAGCCGTGCCCGGGCATTAGCTGCGCCTAAATGGGGGCCCTATTAAGCCCAATTAGCCGAGGCGTAATGGGACAGCGAGCGAAAGACAAGGTTTCAAAACACAGTGTCGGGCGGAGGTGAGAGGGAGGGAGAGAGAGGGAGAGAGGGAGAAATGGAGAGAATAGCTGCTGTTTGTTTTGTTTGTTTTTGTGTTGCTTTTTTGCGTGTCTTTTTTTTCTGTTTTATTTTACCTTTTTTTGTGTGTGTGTTTGTTGGTCCTTTGTTGTATGTGTTTGTTTTATTCATTTCCTTCTGTTTGCTTCTCGTTATTTCTCTTTCATTCCCTTTATTTCCCATTATTCTCCCTTTTATTATTATTGTTATTATTCTCATTATTCTTATTGCCATTCCTTATCAGAGTTCAATATATTCTTTTTTGTCATAATCATCATATTTCTATTCTTTTTCCTTCTCCTCCTCGTCCTCCTCCTCCTCCTCCTCCTCCTCCTCCTCCTCCTCCTCCTCCTCCTCCTCCTCCTCCTCCTCCTCGTTTTCGTCGTCCATTTATTCTCAGTATACAAGTGGCGCAAAAAGGGAGGAAGAGACGGTGGTGATGGTGATGATGGTGATGGAGTTGGTGGTGTTGAAGGTGGCAGTGGTGGAAGAGATGGTTTAGTGGAGGTGATGGTGGTGATGGTGGTGGTGGTGATGATAGTGGTGATGGTAGTGATGGTGTTGGTGGTGATGGTGTTGGTGGTGGTGAGCTGTCGTCTTCTTTGTTATACTTTTTTTATCGCGTCTGGATTTTGTGGGATTTAGAGGAATTTACGGAGAACTGTGGGGACTGTAGCGCTGCGAGAGAGAGAGAGAGAGAGAGAGAGAGAGAGAGAGAGAGAGAGAGAGAAAATGGATGCAAATGGAGAAAATAAAGATGAAACAAACAATGAAAACCAAAATAAAAAAATAAAAAAAAGTAAATAGTGCATAAAGGACGAATGGAGAAGGAAGGGAAGGGGAGGAAATGGAGATAGGGAGGAGAGAGAAGGGAGATGAAGGGAAGGAAGGGTGGAAAGGGAAGGGAGGTAAAGTGAAGGAAGGGGAGGAAAGGGAGAGATAGAGAAAAGGAAAAATGAAGGGAGGGAGGGAAAGGAAGGAAATATAAGGGAGGTAAAGTGAAGGAAGGGGAGGAAAGGGAGAGATAGAGAAAAGGAAAAATGAAGGAAGGGAGGGAAAGGAAGGAAATATAAGGGAGGTAAAGTGAAGGGGAAGGAAAGGAAGGGAAGGAAAAGGAGAGATAGAGGAAAGTAAAAATAAAGGAAGGGAGGGAAGGAAATATAAGGGAGTGAAAGGGAGGGAAGGGTAGGAAAGGAAGGGGAGGAAAGGGAGAGATAGAGGAAGTGAAGGGAGGGAGGGAGGGAAGCATAAGGGAGAAAGAGGTAAGGAAGGGAAGGAAATGTAGAAAAGGAGGAACGAAAAGGGAGTAAGCGTGAAGGAAGAGAAGGAAGGGAGGGGAAGGAAATGGAGAAAGGGAGGAAGTAAAAGGGAGGTAAACTAAGGGAGGGGAAGGGAGAACAAATTACTGTGAACAATATTAGTCTTTCTCTCTCTCTCTCTCTCTCTCTCTCTCTCTCTCTCTCTCTCTCTCTCTCTCTCTCTCTGTAGGAATGGGCGGGCGTGAAGGGTGAAAGGGAGGGAGGGAGGGAAGGGCGCGATGGTCATTATGGAGGGAAAGAGAGAGGGTGGAAAGGAGGAGGAAGGGGCGCCAAGGTTGTTAGGGAGAGAGGAGGGAAGGGAGGGAGGAAGGGAAGGGAGGGATAGATAGATATGAAGTGTCAAGAGGAAGGGAGAGAGGGAGGGATGATGATAAAGAGCGTAAGGGAGGAAGGGAAGAAGGGAGGGAGAGGCAGGGAGGTCCAGGGAGGGAGGAAGGGAGGAAGAAGGGAGGGAGAGATATTAAGTGCCAGAGGGAGGGAGGGAGGGAGGGATGAATGATGATAAAGGGAAGGAGGAGTGATGAGGGAGAGATACAGGGAGGGAAGGGAGGGAGATAGGGGTGACGGAGGAGAGTTAAGGAAAGTAGGGGAGAGGGGGAGGGAGAAACATAGAGGGAGGGAGGGAGGGGAGGGAGTGATATGGAGTGTCTGAGGAAGGGAGGGAGGGAAGTGTAGGGAAGGGAAGGGAGGGCGGTAAGGGAAGAAGGGGAGAAGGGGAGGGAGAGGTAATGGAGGGGAAGTATGGAGAAGGGAGTGTAGGGGAGGAAGGGGTGATGGGGGGGCCTTAGGGGAGGGGGGGGAGGGGGGCTACGAGGGTTGTCAGTCACTGCGTGAAAGAAATCTAGGTCAGGCTTTCCCTCGAGGGTTCCGCCTCATCCCTGTCTGTCTGTCTGTCTGTGTCCTCGCCTACATATCTTTCCCTTTGTATAAGTTCGTATCTCGGTCTGTTTTGCCTTCTGTTCGTATTTCATGTCGGCTTTTGTGTCTGTTGGCCTGTCTGTGTTAGTCTGTCTGTTGTATTTATGGTCGAGAACGCTTCCTTCTTTCTGTATATTCTCTTTTTGTTGTATGGATCTGTGTTGTATTTGTATTTATCTTGTATTTGAATCTATATTATTTTTGCCCTAAGTTTATCTGTGTCGATCTATCACCCAGTACTTAAATCTATCAGTCTGTTTACCTGTCTGTTATTATATTTATCTATTATTATCTATTATTATTACTATCTATTATTGCATTTATTTATCTATTATCTGTTTATCTATGTCTATTTATCTATCTATTTAGGAGCAGTAAGTAGCAGGCTTTTTTTCATTATTATTATTATTATTATTTTTTTTTTTTACGCCCTTGCACCGTCTCCTCTGCTCTAAAGAAAAAAATCTATCTTTCAATCTGCCTCTCAGTGTCTGTTTTAAATGTATATCTCAGTTCATGTCCGTGTCCGTGCGAGTCAGTAAGCGCTTCTCTAAATTTATCTGTGTATGTGTGGGAGGGCATTAGTATTTGCTCTTCGTCTATCCGATTGTCTGTCTGTCTGTCTATTGAATTGCGTGTCAGCCGCTTCAGTCTTTGCTTCTGTCAGTCCGTCTAGGTGTTAATGTTATCTCGTCAGCCTGTTTTGCCCGTTTCTGTCAGCCTGTCAACCCGTTTTCTGTTTCTATAAGTCTGTGGCAGCCCATGTGTCTGTGTTTCTGTCAGTCTGTAACAGCCCGTCTGTCTGTGTTTCTATCAGTCTTATCTAGCCAGTGTCTGTACCAGCTAATAGTGGATCAACCCGTCTTTCTGTCAACGGGTCACTCTATGTCTGTGTAGCCTATGTGTCGTCAGTCTGTGTGTGTGTGTGTGTGTGTGTGTGTGTGTGTGTGTGTGTAATTTTTTTCACCTCTTCGTCTGCTGCGGGTCTCTCTCTCGTGTGTGTGTGTGTGTGTGTGTGTGTGTGTGTGTGTGTGTGTGTGTGTGTGTTGACCTGCTCCTCCCCCTCCCCCTCCTCATCCCCTTCCTCCCTCCCATCCATTGTTTTGACTCGTTCTGCCCCGCTAAATGACAGCTGATCCATCTCCCCGGCTCTCCCTGTCTGTCCCCAGCCCGTCTATCCATCACTCGAGCTCTTTAGGCGCGCCATGATTGTGGGTGGACAGGCTTTTTTCCTCCTGTTTGCTTGTATGTTGTTTATGTTGTTTGTGTTTGTTTTTTCCTGTTTACATGTTTGTGGGTGGACATTTTTTTTTCTTTCTCCTGTTTCCTTGTATGTTTGTTTGTTTGTCTGTTTTTTTGTGTTTTAGTTGTTCTTATTATTATTGTATTCTTATTTTATCATCTTATTATTATTATTAGGTATCATCATCATTATCATCATCATTGCAGTTGAAGTGTAATTTTTGAAAGGTGATGTTTTGCGTTTGGAATCCTCAAGAAAACCTGTACTTTTCTGTCGTGAACTTCGGTAAATAATAATAATAATAATAATAATAATAATAATAATAATAATAAGACATGCGTACCTACACCAATGAGTGAATCAACTTTGCTTCGATAGTTAGACAAACGTTGAACTTATCTACCTTAACTGAGAGATGTGGTCCGGATGTCCGTTGTCTGTTATAGAAGAAGATAACGTAACCGTACACACACACACACACACACACACACACACACACACACACACACACACACACACACACACAACTGAAAAAAACAACCAGACATAATCTGTATAATTCAGCCAGTTTCTTTTTTTGTATGTAATAATCGCTTGTTAATCAGTAGAGGACGTATCATTTCTCGAGTCATAATTGCCAGACGGTATGTAAATTATTATTATTATTTTTTTTTTACAGAAGAGGAAACAGTTCAAGGGCAGTTTTAGGTATTTTTAGGTGAACAGAAAAAAAGGAGTATGAGACTCTTTAAGATATGGTGAGGATGAACAGCTGAAGAATGAAAAAAAGAACCCCGACAGTACAATAGCGATGTGAATAAGTAAGCCGAGTGTGAAGGTATGCGTGAGTGAGTCTGAAGAGAAAGTGAGGAAGTGTGAATAGATATGAGGTGAGTAAATTATAGATATCTACCTTGTTCTCATGGCCGAGTGTTGAGAAGTGGAGGTGACGAGGAGTATGGATGTGAGACTAAAGATGAGGTACGGATGAACAGCAGAAAAATGTAAAAGAGTAAAGAAATGCAATAAGTGTGTATATAAGCGTGGGTGTGGGAGTGTGAGGGGAAGACCGAGGTTAGAGATTTTTGATAAGTATGAGGAAGAGGAATACGAGAGAGACTAAAGATGAAATGAGGATGAACAACAGATATAGACGATGCAATAAGTACGAGAATTGACGTGAGAATGGAAGAGTGTTGGGGAGAGGCAGAGGTGAGTGTGAAAAGTATGAGTAAAGAGAACGTGAGGAAGGGTGAGTAAATATAGGGTGAGTAAATGTAGGGTGAGTAAATACAGGGTGAAGCAGCAGGGTGAAGGGTGAAAGGAGTAGTGTGAGGCAAAGTTCAGTGTGGATTGAACGTGTTAGGCGTCACGTTCGGTTTCCTGATGTTGAATGCTGATCAGTCCTCCTCCTCCTCCTCCTCCTAATCCTCCTCCTCCTCCTCCTTTCTCCTCCTCCTCCTCCCCTTTTCTCCTTCTCTTTCTGCAACACTCTCGTTTCGTGCTTTTCTTTTTCTTTCTTTTTCTTTTCTTCTTTTTCTTCCTAACTGCCTTCGTGTCTTTTTCTTTCTTCTTCTTTCTATCTTCCAATCTTTCTTTTGCTTCACAGTTTATTTCCTTTTATATTTTTTGCCATTTCTCTCTTTCTCTTTCATTGCTTCCTTACTTTTTCTTTCTTTTGTCCTTTCTGTTTTTCTTTTTCATTGGTGTTTTCTTCCTTCCTTCCTTCCTTCCTTCCTTCCTTCTGCAATATACAAGTCTTGCTGTCTGCTGAATGTCTGATATATTCTTGTTTTCTGTTTGGTATATATTCCTGTTTTTCTCCTCCTCCTCCTCCTCCTCCTCTTCCTTCTCACTATTATCGTCATACATTCTTCTTCTTCTTCTTCTTCTTCTTCTTCTTCTCATTACTGCTAGGTAGAAACACACCGCTTAATTAACAGATGTTTACTTACGCAGGCAGATTGAAATTCCAAACACACACACACACACACACACACACACACACACACACACACACATAACGGGAACGAAAGAGAATGTGTGTGTGTGTGTGTGTGTGTGTGTGTGTGTGTGTGTGTTTCTGGGTAATCTCTTGACGTGTTGACGAATGAAAATGAATGATGGGTCACTGCAGCAGGAGGAGGAGGAGGTGGAGGAGGTGGAGGTGGAGGAAGAGGAGGAGGAAAAAGCAAATGAAAACGAGAAGGTGCTGAAAGAAAAGGAAGAAATATTGGAGGAGGAGGAGGAGGAGGATTGGAATATTAGGGAGTGCTGAAAGACTGGGAAGAAGCATTAAAGGTGAAGAAGAAGAAGAAGAAAAAGAAGAAGAGGAGGAGGAGGAGCAGGAGGAGAGAGAGAGAGAGCAGTGGAAGTGGCGGTAGCAAGTTGGCAACACTGCTCTTATCGCCAAATTTATTGATAGTGTTATCTCTCTCTCTCTCTCTCTCTCTCTCTCTCTCTCTCTCTCTCTCTCTCTCTCTCTCATTTGTCGATTCAAGTGGTCTAGTTTTGCTTTTAAGAGTAACATTATGGTCCGTATGTTCTCTCTCTCTCTCTCTCTCTCTCTCTCTCTCTCTCTCTCTCTCTCTCTCTCTCTCTCTCTCTCTCTCTCTCTCTCTCTCTCTCTCTCTCTCTCATTCTTTCTTTATTTTTACAGCTTACATATTGCAATTGAATACATATATGTCGATGAGCGGACAAATCTCTCTCTCTCTCTCTCTCTCTCTCTCTCTCTCTCTCTCTCTCTCTCTCTCTCTTTCCTCCCACACAGTGTTACCTCAGCGGGCGCCAGTGTTGCCAGCGCGGTGGTGACTTATCAGTATTCGGTCCCTCGTGGTCTGGAAATTCCCGCCCCGCCGCCGCCACACAAGGAATCCGATTCTCAAAGACCAGCCCGTGTGTGCCTTTACCTTTATTAGCCCGCGTGCCTTTACCTTCGTGGCCACAGTCGATTCGTCCCCTTGCCTTTTGCGGGTTAACTTTTTTTTTTTTCATTGCCTATTTTGCCTGCTTTTGTCAGCTTCGTTTCGCTCCTTTCCCTTCGTGGTCACTCTTGCTTCGTCCCCTTACCTTTTGCGGGTAACTTTTTTTTTTTTCATTGCCTCTTTTGCCTTCTTTTGTCAGCTTCGTTTCGCTCCTTTCCCTTCGTGGTCACTCTTGCTTCGTTCCTTTGCCTTTTGCTGGTTAACTCTTTACTTTCATTGCCCTTTTTGCCTTCTTTTGTCACCTTCGTTTCGCTCCTTTCCCTTCGTGGTCACTCTTGGTTCGTTCCCTTACCTTTTGCTGGTTAACTCTTTTCTTTCATTGCCCCTTTTGCCTGCTTTTGTCATCTTCGTTTCGCTCCTTTCCCTTCGTGGTCACTCTTGTTTCTTTCCTTTCCCTTTTGCTGTTACGCCTTTTCTTTCTTTGACCTTCATTCCCGTTTGGTCCTTTTACTCTATTTTGTTACTCGTTTTGTTCCTTTACTTCCGTTGTCACACTCGCTGCGTTTCTTTCCCTTAAATTTGTTGTTACCACCTTCACTTCCGTTTGGTCCTTTTATTCTATTTTGTTACTCGTTTTGTTCCTTTACTTCCGTTGTCACACTCCCTTCGTTTCTTCCCCTTTTGCGGTCACACTTGTTCTTCCTTTCCTTGGCCTTCGTTCCCTTTCGCTCCTTTGATGTTTTTTACCTTTTTTGTGTTGCCCGTTTCCTTTATATCCGTTTTCGCCTGTTCACTCCTTTGGTTGTAGAGTCAGGCATGTTGTTTTTTGGTTCATCGTCACCTGTTTTCTTTATTTTTCACGGTTTCTTTAATTTTTACTTTCATATGTTCTCAAGATTTTTTGTTAGCATATCTACTCCTTTAGGTTTACTGGCGTGCTTGTTCCTATGTATTTATTTTTGCGTTAGTTACTCAAGCTTTGTTTTATGCTGAATTCTTTATCTTATGTATTCATCATCTTCGTATTCATCTTCTATTTAACTTATACGTTTTTTCTGTTTCTGCTTCTCGTTGTACAATTATTTTCTTTTATATCAGTCACGTTTTGTTCTGATCCTTGTTTTAATTTTCTCTCTCCAATATTTCTGCTGCCATCGCTTCGCTTTTGTTTTGCTTCCGGCGTCTGTGTTTGCATTATGGAGCTGCCGTTTCTTTCCCTCCGACTTATAATTTTCATCATCCATTACTTTTCTACTTCATGTCTTCGAGGTATGTTTTCATTATGCCATTAAGTTCACCCCCTCCGAGACTGTAATCATTTCCGTTTCATGACTAGTTTACTCTCGTGTTCACCATCACTGTGCCTCCGACTTTTATTTTTCATTATTCATTACTTTTCTACTTCATGTCTTCGAGGTATGTTTTCATTATGCCATTAAGTTCACCCCCTCCGAGACTGTAATCATTTTCTTTTCATGACCGGTTTACCCTCGTGTTCACCGTCACTGCATTATCAACATTTTTCTACGATATATCATTAGTTTCATTTAATTTCTTCAGGTTCGTTGTATTTAAACCTCATGACCAGTTTTCAACGATATATCATCATTAGTTTAATTTCGTTTCTTTGCGTTCACATGTATTTAAATTTTACGACATTTTTTAACGTTATTTCGCCATTAGTTTCATTTCGTTTCTTTTGTTTCGAGCGTTTCACATGTATTTAAATTTTACGACACTTTTTAACGATATATCGCTATTAGTCTCATTTCGTTTCTTTGGGTTCACATGTATTTAAATTTTACGACACTTTTTAACGATATATCGCTATTAGTCTCATTTCGTTTCTTTGGGTTCACATGTATTTAAATTTTACGACACTTTTTAACGATATATCGCTATTAGTCTCATTTCGTTTCTTTGGGTTCACATGTATTTAAATTTTACGACACTTTTTAACGATATATCGCTATTAGTCTCATTTCGTTTCTTTGGGTTCACATGTATTTAAATTTTACGACCATATTTTTTTTTAAGGTACATATCATTAGTGTCCTTTCCATTCTTTGGGCTCGCAGTAATAGAAGTTTATAACCATTTTACCTACGTTTTCATCATTAGTTTTATTACCTTTCTTCTGGTTAGCAAGTTTATGATATATTTTTCTTTTACGGTATATCATCAGTACCTTCATTTTCTTTCTTTAGGGTCGTAAGTATTAAAAGCTTATGACCCTCTCGCCCTCGCATTCACCATCTTCGGTTCATCATCTTTTTAATCATCGCCGAATCGCCGGTTCGTTCACGTGTGGGTTCAAAACAAAGGACGCGTTCATTACAGGAGTGTTCGGCATTACTATTGATCAGCGGGTTCGGCCTTCGACTCCGTTTCGGCTCCTGTGACTTCGTGGAGAGGGAGGGAGGGGGGGGAGGGGGAGAGGGGGGAAATTAAGCCCGGGAATTTATTTTTTAATTCACGCGTTTCACTCCGTGTGTCCGGGAATTTATGCCTATTAATCAACGTAAAATTATAGGGCCAGGCAATTTACTTCGCCTCCCCCATTGTGTCGTCGCGTGAAAATGCATGGTAAAATAGTGCTCTATCTCTCTCTCTCTCTCTCTCTCTCGAATTATCTTTTTTCTCTCTTGATTTGATCCTTTTCTCTCCCCATTCATTTCCTCCATGCCTCTGTTGCACTCTCTCTCTCTCTCTCTCTCTCTCTCTCTCTCTCTCTCTCTCTCTCTCTCTCTCTCTCTCTCTCTCTCGAATTATCTTTTTTCTTTCTTAATTTGTTCCTTTTCTCTCTCCATTCATTTCCTCCATGCCTCTGTTGCACCCTCTTCCTCCCTCTCTCTCTCTCTCTCTCTCTCTCTCTCTCTCTCTCTCTCCCTATAGTCCCTTCCCAGTCCGACCTTGATCGTGCTAGTCTGGCAGCCAGCTGATGGCCGCGCGGAGGTTGTCGTACCGCACCCAGCTCACCTTTAACCATCAATCAATACAATGCTAAGGTGGAAAGGCTCTCTCGCCCCGCTGCCAGACGCATGACGTTACGCTACTGGCGGTGACGTCACGCATTATTCCTCCGAAGGTGAAGAATGAGAGAAATAGGGACAGGGGGTTGTTGGGTACCTCTGTCCACGGCGTATTGAAACCTGCTTGGGGCGAGGTTGAGTCTGTCGGGCGTAGGATGATGATGATGATGATGATGATGGGAGGAGGGGGAGGAGGAGGAGGAGGTAGAAGCGAGAAGCATTTGGTTAGAAGCGTCTGCGTATGAGTGTCTAAGGATTTTTTTTTTTCTTTCAGTCTAAGGCGATCGATGGTGTTTTGTGGGTGGGTCTTGAGGTGTGTGTGTGTGTGTGTGTGTTCGTTCATAACCTGCCATTTTCTGGAATTGGTAAATCTTTCCCGTCTTTTTTCTCCTCCTCCTCCTCCTCCTCCTCCTCCTCCTCCTCCTCCTCCTCCTCAGTAATATTTCATCCTTAGAAGCAATAATGAGCTTACTTTTTTTCCTCATTAGCTTTTCCCCACAAAACACGTTACGATTATGATTAAATGTCAACTTTAAATTTTCTTCAATCAATCACACGAACTGAAGAAGAAAAGGAGGAAGCAAAGGAGGAAAGGAAAGTTACTGAAGACAAATATCGCATGTCTGACAGAGAGAGAGAGAGAGAGAGAGAGAGATGTGATGCTGACAGGATGCTGAGTGTAAGAGAGTAGACAGGAGATAAGGAAGTGCATGTATTCGTGTGTGGGGGGGGGGGTGGATGAGGAGGAAAAAGAGGAGGAGGATAATGAAAGAAAAATGGGTGTGAGCGAGTAAATGAGGAATGAGGATGGTGATGAATGATGAGGAAGACGTGCTGAGAGAGAGAGAGAGAGAGAGAGAGAGAGAGAGTTTGCGAAGTCACATACTCTTTTGATTATGTTTATTTTTAGTCCCTGGAATGACTCTTTAGTGAATGGGAGTTAGCGTACGTGTATGAATGACTGTGTGTGTGTGTGTGTGTGTGTGTGTGTGTGTGTGTGTGTGTGTGTGTGTGTGTGTGTGTGTGTGATTACCCCCTGACCCGCTGAAACCTGGCCGGCTGTCTTTCCTCTCCCACCCACTCACTCGCTTCCTCTCTCGTGATTGATGTGTTTCGTGTGGCTGGTGGTGCTGGTTTGAGTGTTACTGTTGCTGCTGTTTCTACTACTGCAAAAACAGCAACAATTATTTCTACTACTACTACTACTACCTACTACTACTACCACTACTACTACTACTACTACTACCACTACTACTACTACTACTACTACTACTACTTCTGCTACTACTACTATGCAACAAACACCCAAAACAACAATCCACTGCTACTACGATTTCTATTACCAACACCAGTGCAATTTTTCAACGTAATTGGATTTACTCATTTCCATAACATGTATGCCTTTGAAAGCAAAGTACCCCATTTGAAGAGAGAGAGAGAGAGAGAGAGAGATGAATGTTTACAAAAATGTATTTCACAGCGACCCAACGAATTCCCGACATACCATTCTCGCCGCGGCCGCCACTCCGCAGCGGACGGGAATGCTGCTCAAAAAGCTGTATTTATACCTCGCCTTTGTTGCCGCGGCGTCCCGAGGCGGCACGCGCGGGGCTGCAGGTGTGCGGCTGCAGGGGTGCGGGCCGCTGGAGGCTGGGTTTGGGACGAGTTTGATTGAAGGGACCAAAGGCTTTACGAGCCAACTGATTTAATGGATTCATGGACCCATGTGATGTAATTGGGTATGAAATAAGTGTAGATTAATTAGAGGCATTTTGTTTGATGGAGGCGTATGTCTCCTTTCAGAATAAGTGTTAAAACGTCCAAAACATAAGTCTGAAGAATGTTTAATTGTGTATCAATAATATTTTGTTTGAAGGGCGATAACGTGCAATCTTCTCTGTACCTGAAAATATATGAGTTTTAAGTATGCGTCTTGGTGTGTAAGTATTTTTATGGTAAAGTACACAGACCAAAGAATGAAGGAAATGTACGCAGACCAAAGAATGAAGGAAATGTACGCAGACCAAAGAATGAAGGAAATGTACGCAGACCAAAGAATGAAGGAAATGTACGCAGACCAAAGAATGAAGGAAATGTACGCAGACCAAAGAATGAAGGAAATGTACGCAGACCAAAGAATGAAGGAAATGTACACAGACCAAAGAATGAAGGAAATGTACACAGACCAAAGAATGAAGGAAATGTACACAGACCAAAGAATGAAGGAAATGTACGCAGACCAAAGAATGAAGGAAATGTACGCAGACCAAAGAATGAAGGAAATGTACACAGACCAAAGAATGAAGGAAATGTACACAGACCAAAGAATGAAGGAAATGTACGCAGACCAAAGAATGAAGGAAATGTACACAGACCAAAGAATGAAGGAAATGTACACAGACCAAAGAATGAAGGAAATGTACACAGACCAAAGAATGAAGGAAATGTACACGGACCAAAGAATGAAGCAAACATATGAAGAAATTTCTTATATTACTCAGGCCTCACATAATAAGACACGACATTGCTCCAAATAATGATCCAATTTCATTCAAGAGGTGTTTTGATGCTCTTTTTTTAGTTGGAGTAATAGGAAGGAGAAAATATAGCAGAAGAAAGGCTGTTCCAAAGTATGTTAGTGAAATATTGAAGATAATTGTTAACTACCAATAGTAAGCTGGATATCAAGAGAGAGGGTGTTCCAGGTCTGTCAGTGATGTATATGAAAGATTGAAGGTAATTGTTCACTTTATCATTAGCAAATTGGACAGCAAAAGAAAGGCCCTGCAAGATAGTATCAGGGTGAGGCACAGAATGGTGAAGATAACCGTTAAATCGAGCGCATTTAAGTTTGAAAGTAATGTAATCAATATTGAAGGTAATTGTTCACTTTATCATTAGCAAATTGGACAACAAAAGAAAGGCCCTGCAAGATAGTATCAGGGTGATGTACAGAATGGTGAAGATAATCGTTAACTCGAGCGCATTTAAGTTTGACAGTGGTGTAATCATGTATATTACTCTTCCCTGTATACCAGCAAGTGTACGATGTAAGTATGAGCCTTGATGTGTAAGTATTCATCATGTTTTCAAAGTTAAGTACGTCCAGTTTATACAAGTACAAGTAAAAGTATTAATAATTCACCAGCCGGCCGTGCACGTGTTGTTATCACCGTTGGATATGAAAACAATAATTGCTTCCCATTAGAGTTATTAACTGGCATCGTACAACATTCACGCGTCACGGATCATTACTTGAACTACTACGTATTGAAACTATCGACGGGGCGTGTAGGTAAGTGGCCGCTGCTGACTGGACCTGTGACCTATAAAGCGAGATAGCAGTCGGTCGGTGGCCCACAAACGTCTGTTACCTGGCCAGTTTCTTCCGCTTATCACTTATCTTGATCGCGCCGTGTGACTCATCGCGTTGTCTGCCGCCGCCGCCGCCCTACATTCCCGCGCCCCGCTGACTCTCCTGGCTGACACCCGGCCTTCGCGCGCCGATAAACCCTCCTTGAAATGCTAAAGAACTCCTCGACTTTTCTACCTCTTTGTCTCCCGGTATCTGACAGTGAGTAGAGTGAGTTTTGGAGGCTATTGTATAACGGATCACGGATACCCTCAAAATACTAGTGTTCTGAATTTTTTTTATACGTGAAGAGTTGAAAATTGCGGCCTTTTTTTCTACACTTTTCTTTTTGCCCTTGAGCCGTCTCCTTTGTCCTTGTAGAAAAGAAAATATCAAGGATGGGAAGACTAGAAACCTCAATCTGTCTTAGCTTATAACAGTAAAACTCCATCCAAGCGATCTGTTTTATCCTTCAAGAAAAAACAATTGTAGTCAGACAGTCACCCATCCCTCGTTATCAATACACGCATGACTCCTTTTCCCTTCATCGTATGCTTTTAAAACCACCTCAAGGCTAAGGTTGTTATTATAAGATACTTTCGCTTCTCACATCAGCTATTTCTAAAGGTCAAAGAGAGGGTCAGTCGGGTTCTAGTGAGTGTTTCTTCAGGTTCGCGGCACGGAAGAAGGGTCAAACTACCACCAGGGTCATAAAACTACTACTGGAAATGCCCACAACTCCTACGAAAGCCTTGTCAAATAGGTGTTCTTGAGCGATGAATTGTCTTGTAATACGACCATATGTCTTAACCCCAGCGACACAAGCCTAAGACCATAACTCAAGCCTTAAAATTATCGCTTGCATCCATCAATCTTCCGTCCAATCGTCTCTTCCTCTCAATCCCACCACCTTTTTCTTTCTTTCTCTCCCTCTCTTCCCCTCCCCTGCTTTCCTTCCCTCCTCTACTCTTCCCTTTTCCTCCTCCTATAATTCCTTCCCCTTCTGTCTCTTTCCGGCATATGACCACAGATGTTGCGCCGACTAAACGAAACTTTCCAACTTTTCCCTTTTTCTCCCTTTGCTACACTTTCTTCTCTTCACTATCCCCTTGTCCCTTCTCTCCTCTCCTACCATCCCTTCCCTTCCCCTTTCTTCCCTAATCTACTCTTTCCTTCTCTTCTCTTCACTTCCTCCACATCCATGTTTTTCAGTCCATCTCCTTTTCCTTCTTTCCTTCCTCCCCTTTATTATTAATTCTTTATTGTCTCCCTTCTTTATCTCCTTTATTCTTTACTTTTATTATTTTTTTCTTCCTTTATTCTCCTTTCTTTAATCCAGTCCTTGTGTCCGTGTTTTCTTCCTCCTTCCGACATTTTTTTTCTTTATCCTATTCTCTATTCGTTCTTTCATTTCCTCTTTCGTTATTCCATTCATTGTGTTCGTGCGTCCTTTCTTTGACATTTTATTCTATACCTCATTTTAGCTCATACCAGAAAGCGGAGTCTGCTTCTTCTTCTTCCTTTCTTTCTTTCTTTCTCTCTCTCTTTCTTCCTTTTTTCTTTCTTCTTCCTCTTCATCTTCCCCTCCTCCTCCTTCTCCATCTTCCTTATCTTCCTCCTCCTCCTCCTCCTCCTCCTTCTTCTTCTTCATCCCTCGACGCAAACCCAAGCGCTGGCCATGCAGAACTCGCGGGCGGCGGTGTGATGGAGAGAAGACGAGGGAGGACGTTAACACCGCCCGCCGCTCGCCCATCACGGCACAATGGAGGGGAGACAAAACCAAATCCCGTCCCTGTGATATGTACTTGCGTGCGCGCGTGTGTGTGTGTGTGTGTGTGTGTGTGTGTGTGTGTGTGTGTGTGTGTGTGTGTGGGTCGTTATGTATGTTTAATCCCATATTTTATCGTATTTTATCAAGTATTTCCTTAAAAAAACTTATGTATATTTTTTGCACACACGATTTCATTTTAGTAACGCATTTCATATATCAACTTTGTGTGTGTGTGTGTGTGTGTGTGTGTGTGTGTGTGTGTGTGTGTGTGTGTGTGTTTGCTTGTTTGTGTGTCGTGCCGGGCTAACAAACAAACACAAACACACATTCCTGTACCGCTGACGAGGACGTTGCATGAGTCAGGGTATTGCATGAGTCAGCGCTGCAGGGGACTCGCTAATCATGACTCATTATATACGTTTAGTTATTGAGTTTTTTTTTTTTACCTCCCTGCCTTTCACAACCGTTCCCTCCTTGTCACAGTGTTTCTACCACCTCTCTTCACTTCCCTGTACCTTCCATCCACTTCTTCATTCTCCTTGCTCTGTTTCTCCATCTCACGATCCCTTCCTTCCTTCCATCCACTTCTTCATTCTCCTTGCTCTGTTTCTCCACCTCACGATCCCTTCCTTCCTTCCATCCACTTCGTTCTTCTCCTTGTTCCGTTTCTCCACCTCACGATCCCTTCCTTCCTTCCATCCACTTCTTCATTCTCCTTGCTCTGTTTCTCCACCTCACGATCCCTTCCTTCCTTCCACCTCACGATCCCTTCCTTCCTTCCATCCACTTCTTCATTCTCCTTGCTCTGTTTCTCCACCTCACGATCCCTTCCTTCCTTCCATCCACTTCTTCATTCTCCTTGCTCTGTTTCTCCACCTCACGATCCCTTCCTTCCTTCCATCCACTTCTTCATTCTCCTTGCTCTGTTTCTCCACCTCACGATTCCTTCTTCCCTTCCATCCACTTCTTCATTCTCCTTGCTCTGTTTCTCCACCTCACGATCCCTTCCTTCCTTCCATCCACTTCTTCATTCTCCTTGCTCCGTTTCTCCACCTCACGATTCCTTCTTCCCTTCCCTTCCCTTCATTTCTCTTCCCTTCCCTAACATTCTTTAATCTTCCCTTCCATTCCTCTCCTTCCCCTTCCCTTCTTTTCCCTTCCTCCACATCCCTTCCCTTCCCTTCCTTTCGCTTCCCTTTCCTTCCCTTCCCTAACATTCTTTAATTTTTCCTTCCATTCCTTTCCTTCCCCTTCCCTTCTTTTCCCTTCCTCCACAACCCTTCCCTTCCCTTCCCTTCCCTTCGCTTCCCTTTCCTTCCCTTCCCTAACATTCTTTAATTTTTCCTTCCATTCCTTTCCTTCCCCTTCCCTTCTTTTCCCTTCCTTCACAACCCTTTCCTTCCCTTCTTTTCCCTTCCTCCACATCCCTTCCCTTCCCTTCCTTTCCCTTCCCTTCCCTAACATTCTTTAATCTTCCCTTCCATTCCTCTCCTTCCCCTTCCCTTCTTTTCCCTTCCTCCACATCCCTTCCCTTTTCTTTCCTTCCCTTCTCTCCCATCATCCCTTCCTTCCTTCCTACCTCTTCGCCTCTTCCCTCTACTGTCAAATATCTGCCCTTCTCCATTAAGTTTTTTCCTTCCCTGACACGGTTACTCCCTCATTCTCCACTCCCTTCCTCTCCCTCCATCACTCCTTTCCCTCATTTTCCTTTTCTTCCTTTTTCTTCCCGTTTTCTTTCTCTGTTCTTTCGGCTCTCCCCCTCCCCCTCCTTTCCGTTGCTACGCTTCCTTTCTCTCCCACCACCTCTGTTTCTTTCTCTCTCTCTCTCCCTTTCTTTCCCTCCGCTGCTTTCCTTTACTTTTCTTCCCTTTGATACCTTTCTTCTTCATTTTCCTCCATTTTCCTTTTCTCCTCTCGTACAATTCCTTCCCTTCCCTTCCCTTCCCTTCCCTTCCCTTCCCTTCATTTCCCTTCCCTTCCCTAACATTCTTTAATCTTCCCTTCCATTCCTCTCTTTCCCCTTCCTTTCTTTTCCCTTCCTTCACATCCCTTCCCTTCACTTTTTTTCCCTCTCCTCCGTACCCTTCCCTTCTCTCCCATCATCCCTGTCCCTGTCCCTTCTCTTTCCTTCTCGTATCTTACCTTCCCTTGCCTTCCTTTCCCTCTCCCTTCTCCATCCCTTCCCTGCCCTTATCCCACTATCCCTTCCCCTCCCGTCCCATTCCTTCCCTTCCCTTCCTTTCCGTCTCCATTCTCCATCCCTTCCCTGCCCTTATCCCACTATCCCTTCCCCTCCCGTCCCATTCCTTCCCTTCCCTTCCTTTCCCTCTCCCTTCTCCATCCCTTCCCTGCCCTTATCCCACTATCTCTTCCCCTCCCGTTCCTTCCCCTTCCCACCCCGTCCCTCCCTCCCCGCCGTGTTCAGAGGGGTGCACGGCTCATGTCCCGCGGCTGAAGACCTTCGTGCAGCGGCGTGTATTGTTGTATATTTAATTACGCGCCTGACAGCTGCGGGCCAAGCATAATTTCCATATATCTCAGCTAAACAATGACGAACTGCTCTAAAAGGCAAATGTGGTTTTCTTTTTGGTTATAATGTAAAGGATATTATAACGTTAAGGTTGGAGATTGCTACTACTACTACTATTACTACTACTACTACTACTACTACTACTGCGCTATTCTCTCAGTCTGTCCGCTTGTCTAGATCTCTCTCTCTCTCTCTCTCTCTCTCTCTCTCTCTCTCTCTCTCTCTCTCTCTCTCTCTCTCTCTCTCTCTCTCTCTCTCTCTCTCTCTCTCTCTCTCTCAGTTGATATCGGCAGGCAATTAGTTCACCTCACAGTATCCTGCGGCGAGAGAGAGAGAGAAAGCCACCACCCACACATCTCTGCTCTGACCTTTGAACTTTCACTGGCGAGAGAGAGAGAGAGAGAGAGAGAGAGAGAAGGGACCTGGCTGATCTCAGGAGGGTGTGGCTCGCTCTTCGATGTGAAATATCTTTAAAAATATGCGGGGAAATTTATTTTTATTATGTAAAGAAAAAAATCCTTCAGCACGGGGAAACGGCGCCTATATTTCTTGTATACGATGAGCCCGAACCGTTATTTACTTTATCTGTTATTTATTTTATTTACGTTATTTATCGTTATTTATCATTAATATCGTTATTTTTCGTTATTTATCTTTATTTTCGTTATTTATCGTTATTTATCTGCTCTATCTTAGTTATTTATCGTTATTTATCTTATTTGTCTTCGTTATTTTTCGTTACTTATCTTCTTTATCTTCGTTATTTATCGTTATTTATCTTCTTTATCTTCGTTATTTATCGTTATTTATCTTCTTTATCCTCGTTATTTATCGTTATTTATCTTCTTAATCTTCGTTATTTTTCGTTACTTATCTTCTTTATCTTCGTTATTTATCGTTATTTATCTTCTTTATCTTCGTTATTTATCGGAATTTATCTTATTTATCTTCGTTATTTATCGTTATTTATCTTCTTTATCTTCGTTATTATCGTTATTTATCTTCTTTATCTTCGTTATTTATCGTTATTTATCTTCTTTATCTTCGTTATTATCGTTATTTATCTTCTTTATCTTCGTTATTTATCGTTATTTATCTTCTTTATCTTCGTTATTTATCGTTATTTATCTTCTTTATTTTCGTTATTCATCGTTATTTATCTTCTTTATCTTCGTTATTTATCGTTATTTATCTTCTTTATCTTCGTTATTTATCGTTATTTATCTTCTTTATCTTCGTTATTCATCGTTATTTATCTTATTTATCTCCGTTATTTATTTTATCTTTGTTTTTGGAGTAACTAATTAATATTGATTTTTTTTTTGCATTGAATGTTAAATAAATCCGAGTTAGTTTTTCATTTACTTTATTTTATGATATTTATGCCTCTTACTTTTGTATTTATTCATTTATCTACTTCATTTATTTACTATTTACTGTTTATTTTCATTTTTTGTATTGAATTTAAAAGAAAAGCTGATTTTTTCCTATTTTGTTTTGCTGTGTTTTGTTTTTACTTTATTTTATCTTTTTTTCTCTTTTTATATTTTCTTGTACTGCACATAAAAGTAAAACCGTATTAGCTTCTCTTTCATTTTATTGTATTTTATCATGAATTTTGCCTAATTTCTTTTATTTCTTTTCGTCATTCTTTTATTTTTATTCATTTCTCGTATTGAATATAAAATCAAAACCGCGCTAATTACCCTTTTTATTCTATTTTATTATGCTTTTATTTCTTTTTAACCTTTTCACTCAGTCAGTCGTCGTTTTACTCCTTACACTTTCATGCTATTTTTCTCTTTCATCTCTCCCTCCTTTTGCTTCCCTTCTTGGCGTGCGATTTTATACCTGCGCGGAGGCGAGGGACGCGGGGCTTAAAAGTGTTGCTCTGACGAGGCTCCGGGAAGTGTTCGAAAAGGCAAATCACTTCCTTTCGTGTCGGGCTTCTCTCCCCACCACCAGCTTTTCCCATTAACCTCACACTGCTGTTTTGTATTCTTTTCCATACTTTTTTTCCCTTATTCCTGTTCTTGTATCTTTTTTGTTTGTTTTGTTTTCCTCTGTTTTCTTTTTGGTCGTCTTCCCTCACTTTTTTTGTTTCTCTTCCATGTCATTTTCTTTATTTTCACGTTTTTGGTATCTTTATTTTTTTTACCTTATCTCCGTTTTCTTTTATCTTTCTTTTCCTTTCTTATGGTTCCTTGTTAGTTCGGTTTCCTTTTAGCTTTTCTTTCTTTCGTTTTAATCTCTCTCTCCCTTACTTTATTCTCTTTCCCCTCCTTCTCCCGTGTTCTACCCTTTCTTCTCTTCCTCTCTTTTATCTCTTTGTTGCTTCTCCTATTTCATTTTCCTTTCAGTTTTCCTTTCCTTTCGTTTTAATATTTCTCTCATTCTCGAATCTTCTTTCCTCTCCTTGTTTCTTGTCTTCTCTTTCTTCTCTTTTATTATATTTTTTTGTTTCTTCTCTCATTTTATTTTCCTTTTAGTTTCCCTTTCTTTCCTCACTTTCATATTCTTCCTCGTGTCTTCCCTTCCTCTCCTTTCTTTATTTCTCCTTTCAAACTTTTTCTTTATTTTTTCCTGTTTTTATCTTATGTTCGTCTTATTTCAGTTTCCTTTCTGTTTTATTTTCCCTTCGATGTGATATCTCTCCCTTACTCTCTTATCCTCTTTTCTCTCTCCCTGTTTCGTGTCCTTCCTTTCCTCTCCTCCTCTCTCTTCGTTTGTTATTCTGTTTCAGTTTCCTCTTGGTTTTCTTATCCTTTCTTTCTAATATTTTTTTCTTTACTCCTATGCTCTTTCTTCGCGTCTTTCCTTCCCTTTCCTCATTTGTCTATTATTTTTCCATGTTTTTTCTTACTTTAAATTTCCCGTTTCTTCGTGTAGCCTTTTATTTTTTCTCTTATATCAGTTTTTCTTTTTTAGTTTTCTTTTCCTTGCAGTATTTCTCCCTTACTCTCTCATCCTCTTTCCTCTCCTTGTTCCTTGTCGTCCCTTCCCTCTCCTCCTCCTCCTCCTTTCTCTTATCTCTTCGCAATCTTCTCGCCTCGCTCCTCTCCCCTCCTTTGCTATGCTGCTGGCCTTATCT
The DNA here is from genome assembly GCF_024679095.1 of Eriocheir sinensis. Classification (NCBI taxonomy): domain Eukaryota; kingdom Metazoa; phylum Arthropoda; class Malacostraca; order Decapoda; family Varunidae; genus Eriocheir; species Eriocheir sinensis. Next base: position 13,404,627 of record NC_066546.1, on the reverse strand, counting down.
GGTCTTAACTTTTCCTCACAGTTGCATTCCTTTCAAGTTTGTTTTACTCTCCTTGTTTTCCTTTTCCCGTGTTTTTTGTTGATATTTTCCTTTTTTTTCATTCTCTCCTCCTTTTCCTTTTTCTGTGTTTCTGTTGAGCTTTTCCTTTTTTTATCACTTGCTCTTAATTCCTGTTTTTTTATTTCTTCTGTCTTCTTTTCCCTTATTTCCTTTCTTCTCTACACTATTTTGCCTTTTCTTTGCTTTGATTTATTCTCTGCTTTCCTCTCTTCTGTCCCCTCCTGTTCCTTGTTCGACCCGCCTCGTCTCTTCCCTTTCTCGTTTCTTTTTCCTTTTTATTTCTTTCTTGTCCCCTTCTTTCCAAAGCCGAACGATATGTTTTCCTTAACGTTCGCTTGCTAGACGTGGATCCCCATTGCCTTTGATGTGTGTGTGTGTGTGTGTGTGTGTGTGTGTGTGTGTGTGTGTGTGTGTGTGTGTGTGTGTGTTTGCTGTTCTCTCTCTCTCTCTCTCTCTCTCTCTCTCTCTCTCTCTCTCTCTCTCTCTCTCTCTCTCTCTCTCTCTCTCTCTCTCTCTCTCTCTCTCTCTCTCTCTCTCTCTCTCTCTCTCTCTCTCTCTCTCTCTCTCTCTCTCTCTCTCTCTCTCTCTCTCTCTCTCTCTCTCTCTCTCTCTCTCTCTCTCTCTCTCTCTCTCTCAAATAATCGTCAGTCCATTGTTCTCTTAATCCCCTTTCAGTTTCCTACAGGGGATTGGATTTCAGTTAACGAAGAGCTGTGAAAATTAGACACGTTCGAGTGAAAATTTGGGAGTTAACGTTTTGGGCCGAATAAAAATGTTAATATTTCTTCGTCAGGAAATTCAAAGTGAGAGGAGATTAATGGATTTGCCAGAAGCGTTTCTCTATCTAGGTTAACCAGCCTGAATAAAAAATAAATAAATAAATCGTATGTTCTTTTTTTTGTTTTGTAATTTTTAACGATTCTGGACAGTGTTTGATTTCCTCCTTCCCTTCCTCTTTCTGCCTGTCACTCCTTCCTTTCCTTCATCAGCATCTGTCTATCTATATCTCTCTATCTCTTTAGTTATGTATATGTCTATTCATCCATATATCTTATCTATTTTTCATTTTTATTTTCTTTCGTTTTAATATCTCTTCCTTACTCTGTTGTTTTCGTGTTTCCTTTCTTTGTTTTTTTCGTCTTTCTTTTCTTCCTCCGTTTGCTTTTTTTCCTGTTTTTTTCCTGTTTTTTTCCTGTTCTATAATTGTTTCTTCTTCCTCACTCTCGTATCGTCTTTCCTCTTCTTGTTTACTTGTCTCGCCTTTCCTTTTCTCTGTCCTTCTATTCCTGTTCTTTTATAATTGTTTCTTCTCTTATTTCAATTTCTTTACCTCCCCCTTCTACAGTCTCTCTTACAATCGTTCAAAATATTCCACTCGCCAGACAAAAACCTCATGGAATTATCAGCCAATCAACACGTGTCTTCCCTGTGACGTCATGACTGTATTACCCAATCAACGTGCAGCTCTAATGACGTCACGATCAAAGGGCGAATCAGCGGCTGTATCATCAAGGGAAGGGTTTGTTGATACGTGTGAGGCCGTCGACTTCATTAGGAGTTGCTTTGATCTTGCGTCGCTAATTGCTCTACTTGTTAGGGACTTATGTAATTATTGTATAACGTGTGTGTTTGTGTGTGTGTGTGTGTGTGTGTGTGTGTGTGTAGGCCGTCGTGGGGGTGGGTACTTATGTTGGTTTTTTAATTTTTGTTTTCTTTCCCTCCATCTCTCTCTCTCTCTCTCTCTCTCTCTCTCTCTCTCTCTCTCTCTCTCTCTCTCTCTCTCTCTCTCTCTCTCTCTCTCTCTCTCTCTCTCTCTCTCTCTCTCTCTCTCTCTCTCTCTCTCTCTCTCTCTCTCTCTCTCTCTCTCTCTCTCTCTCTCTCTCTCTCTCTCTCTCTCTCTCTCTCTCTCTCTCTCTCTCTCTCTCTCTTGTTGTTACCGATGTTTTGCTGTTTGTGTAGTTTTCTTTTTGTTATCTGTTAAAAAGTTTGTTGTTGCTGGTATAGTGAAAATAGTAATAATCTAAATGATAATAAGATGAACGATAGTAACAGCAGCAATATTCATCATCAGCGTCATCATAATCATTTTCTTCTTCATATTCGTGTTTTCGTTCTTGTTTGTCGTATATTATTATTAAAACATGGTGAATATAATCCGTAGACTTCACCCGTATAATACATCGGTGTGGTCTGATGTCATGTGCGCGTGTTCAGTGTGTGTGTGTGTGTGTGTGTGTGTGTGTGTGTAATGTTTAGGAGGCCGTGTTGCTTTCAAGGTGTATCCGTTCATGCGCTCTCCATGCTGAAAAGATCTTAGTATGCAAAATAGATTATACAGAGCTGCATATTCAACAGTTTTTTATGTATTGTGCCCTCGAGGCGAAGACCTTTCTATTTTACATTCACTTCCGTGTTTATGCGCTGCACGGTGCAAGTTTTACAAATCCGCTGGAGTGCTGTGCTGCTTAAATGTTCGTTCTATAATCTGCGATCTGAAATCCATATTTATTGCACATCATATGAATAGTTTACGCCTGCATTCCGTTTTTTTTTTCTGAAGCAATTGTTTATATGAACCTAGTACGAATATTACTAAAGTATATATACGAAATATGTATGTAGAAAAAATACTATAAACAAATGTTGTTAACAATGATCGGTTGTACAGGAAAAAGCGAGATAAAAATACGAAATATACTCAGTGGAATAAAAAAGAAGGTCGAACACAGTTTATAAAAGTAAATATAGGAAGTGGTTAGTAAGAAAACCAAGGCAATGGTCACGTGATACAAGGCAGAAAGAGGCGAAACGAGACACAGTAAAAGTGAAGTAAAGCAGAAATCGGGAGTAAACAAGAACAAAGAAATGGTCGTATGGTGATAGTTGAGAAATAAGGAACCAAACAAAACAGAGAAAACTAAATGGGTAGAAAAACGGAAAACAGAACATGAGAAAGATGAAGAAAATCAGATATTGGGAGGAAACATAAACAACAAAAATAAAAACAACAAAGAAATGGTCGTATGATGCTAGTTGAGAAATAAGGAACCAAACAAAACAGAGAAAACTAAATAGGTAGAAAAACGGAAAACAGAACATGAAAAAGAAGAAGAAAACCAGATATTGGGAGGAAACAAAAACAACAACAACAAAAAAAACAAAGAAATGGTCATATGATCAAAACACGGAAGACAAAACGAAAGAAAACATAGAAAAAGAAAAGCAACAACAAGAAAAGGAAGAAAACAACGAACAAGGAAATGACCGCATGACAATAGAAAGGAGAGACTGAACGAAAAAAAAAAATAGAAAAATGAAGCAAAAAAATGAAGAAAATAATAGAAACGTGGGAATGGATGCATGATACTAATTAAGGAAGACAACACGAAACAAAACATGGAAAAAACAAAAATATAGGCCGGAAAAGAAAGAAAACAACGGCAACAAGGAAACGGCCACGCGACGCCAGGTAGAGAAGGTTAAAAAAAGGTAGCTCGCGTAAAAAGTGCGACGCAATACTCGACTAGGAAACACCTGCCCTGGTTTCCATGACAGTGACGCAATACATGACGCAACACCGTGACGCCTTGCAGTACGATGACGCAACACCCTGACGTCATGAAACCCTTTGATGCAACACTGTCACGCAACACCACACGGAGATGTTGAAGCGTTGTGTCTACTGTTAACGTGCCACAACCTTCTTTCTGGTGTCAGTTGTTTTTCTTAATCTCTCTCTCTCTCTCATTCTCTATTTCTCTCTATCTATCTATCTAAATATGTCACTATCTATCTGTCTGTTTGTCTACCTATCTTCATCTACCTGGCTATCTATCTATCTTTCCCTCCTTCCTTTTCTTCCTTCGTTCTTTATTTTATTTATTTATTTCCCTGCTTGAACGGGCGTACAGTGGTGTGTGTGTGTGTGTGTGTGTGTGTGTGTGTGTGTGTGTGTGTGTGCTTCCTTGGCCGGAGCGTGAGACGGAACTAATGAAATATGCCGATCTATGGAGCTTTGATGTACCTTAATTACGAGAGATCAGAGAGAGAGAGAGAGAGAGAGAGAGAGAGAGAGAGAGATGGCAGTTCTCCCCGCGTGTACAAATATTTGCTCACAGCGTTGTTAGAAGCGTAGCACTTTTAAACACACACACACACACACACACACACACACACACACACACACACACACACACACACACACACACACACTCACTCTCTCTCTCTCTCTCTCTCTCTCTCTCTCTCTCTCTCTCTCTCTCTCTCTCTCTCTCTCTCTCTCTCTCTCTCTCTCTCTCTCTCGTCTGATAATATGTCAAACTTGCTTATTTTTTTCTATCTTCACCGCGAAATTAGCTTACCTTATAGGAAACGAAGGGAGGGAGGGAGGAGGGAGGGGTGGAGGGAAGGGAGGAGGAGGGAGGAGGGAGGTAGGTAAGGTGGAGGTAAAAGGGTAGAAGGGAGGAAAAGCCGATTACTTCTGAAGGAGGATGAAATAGGCCCTTAATTTGAACCCCGTTTAAGAGAACATTTTATTCTGCTCTCTTTTTTTCTCCCCTTCCTTCTCCTCCTCCTCTTCCTTTTTCTTGTCTGTTTTTTTCGTCGTCTTTGTTGTTCTGTTTCTCCTCCTCCTCCTCCTCCTCCTCCTCCTCCTCCTCCTCCTCCTCCTCTATACTGATGACTGATGTGTTTTGCTTTTGTTTTCATCGTCTTCTTTTACTTTCTCCTCCTTTTCCTCCTCCTCCTTTTCCTTCTTCTCCTCTCCCTTTTCCTCCTCCTCCTCGTCCTCCTCAACCCCTGCTCCTCCTCCTCGTCCTCCTCCTCCTCTTCTTCTTCTTCTTCTTCCTCCTTCTTCTTTTTCCCTTTTTCTTTCTTCTCCTGTTCTCCCTCTTCCTCTTCCTCATCTACCTACTTCATTAACATCAACAGCAACCCCCTCCCCCCCCCAAAAAAAAAGTAACGTAAAGAATAATAATTTGAACAACAACAACAACAACAGTAGCAACCAAATCAACACCACCAGGAATAAATTAACACACAAAATAACACGGAATAAAAACAACGGAAAGAAAACGGATAGATTCTTCGGCTCCTTTCTACGATGACTTTTATTTGACCTTTTTCGTCCAATCTCCCCTCCTCTTAAATAACCTGACGCTCCTCGCCCTCACGCTGTTAATTAAAACTCTCCTCGGAACTTTTATGACCATTCCTCATTAAAGGTCAGGGAAGGGGTGATGGGAGGGCTGCCATTGGTCGCCGCGACTTGAAGAATGTACTCGAGGGGGGATGAGGGAGTAGGCCGAAGGTTTCTCAGTTGTCAGGTCTTAATGTACGGTTACTCGAGTTTGATTTCTTCTCGATGTTCTTTTGTCTGTCTCCTTGATGTTCTTTTGTTTCTTTCTGTTTCTTAATGTCTTGATGTTCTTCTGTTTGTCTTTATGATGTTCTGATGTTTCTTTCTGTTTTTTAATGTCTTGATGTTCTTTTGTCTGTCTTCTTGATGTTCTTATGTTTCTTTCTGTTTCTTAGTGTCTTGATGTTCTTCTGTTTGTCTCCTTGATGTTCTTTTGTTTCTTTCTGTTTCTTAATGTCTTGATGTTCTTTTGTCTGTCTTCTTGATGTTCTTTTGTTTCTTTCTGTTTCTTAGTTTGGTATTATAAGACACTTTCGCTTCTCACATCAGCTATTTATAAACGTCAAAGAGGGGATCAATCGGGTTCTAATGAGTGTTTCTTCAGGTTCAGGGTACAGAGGAAGGGTCAAACTACCACCAGGGTCATAAAACTACTCCTGGAAATGCCCACAACTCCTACGAAAGCCTTGTCAAATATGTATTCTTTGGCGGTGAAATGTCTGATAATGCGACCCTTTAACCACCTCCACGATCATCTCTTTTGTCCTCTCTAATTTTCTGTCATGCTACTTTTCTGTTCTCGGATTTGATATCTTTTCCGAATGTTATGTTGCGTTTTTAGCTCCACCACGAACGTTTATTTTGTGTTCTATTTTTTTTTTGTCATGCTAGAGAGACTTCTGTTCCCGAGTTTGATTTCTTTCCCTAATGTTCTGTTGAGTCTTTGCCTCCTCGAACGTTTATTTTGTCCTCTCTGATTTTCTGTCATGTTTGGGACTTTTCTGTTTCAAACGTTCGTATTTTATTTGTTTGCGTCTTATAAATTGTTCTGTTTGAGTGTTTTTGTTTCTCCTCCATGAACATTAATTTCATCACCTGTTTTCTGTCAAGTTAGAGCTCATTTTTTTGTTCGTATTTCAATTTGATTTATTCCATTATGTGTTTTTGCGAAGAAAAGTTTGTGTTGGTTAAATTTCTTTGATTATTTTTCTTTGAGTATTTTTAAGTAGCTGAAGACGGAGTTGTATCAGACAAAGTTTCTTGGATGACTTGGAAGTTGTTTCCTTTCTTTCGGTACAAACTTGAGTTTCATGAAGGTTTTCTTGGTAAAGACGCGCTCCTAAGTTTCTGTTGATGGGAATTTGAATGTAATCCGCTTGTAATACTGAAAAAAAAGAAGTTTCCATTCTCAGAAGTGGCTTTAATCAGCAAGTTTTCGGAATGAAGACTCGATGCAAGGAAAACTTATTTGTTGAAAGCAAGGCATGAGACTAGTTGGGTTTCTTGTGTCTTTTGTTCTGGAGTATTTTGAGAGCAACGCTTCGTTTAATACAGTCACGTCACACGCCCAGTGAAGGCCACGTTCTCTGTGTTGCTGTGGCCGATTTGTGTTTCTTTGGGCTGTCAATGTCATCGTTTGTTTGTTTCCTGGAATCATTTATGTAATATCTCGGTGTTGTCATCCACCGGCCAGACTTGAAGGACGCTCATTACATATCCGTTTCCTGCTGTGCGTTAGATTAGTAAACAAAGAAACTCGCTTCAGACCACTTGTCATTGTACTGTAATTAATTCCCCAAGGTGCTTCCAGTCCCTAACGTATTTTTTCGTATGTAAAGAATAACTAATCATTCCCATTATCAGAGATACGCAAAACACAGCCCTTAAATACTCTGTTGGTTAGAATATTCAAAGCGCTGTAACCCCCAAAGAGACGCCGCATTCATGTCCCGAGGCAGGGCCGGGAATAAGTGATAGGCTGCGTCCTGTTGACAGTGAAGGGGAGCCTCTTCTGCCTCGTTCTCGTTCTCATTCAATCTCACATCTTTCCTCTGCGTACACTTCCTTCTTACATTCCTTGCTGTGGCTGTTTCCTCCCGCCCCGCTACCGCTGCTACTGCCGTCGTTTTCTTCCTCTTCTTTCTCCTTCTTCCTCTTACTCCTTCTTCTCCTCCTTCTCCTCCTCTTCCTCTCTAATATGCAGGTCAGTGCTATCAAAGGACGCACCGGCTGGCCACAACGAGTACGTGCCGCTGTCAAGGCCGGACAGACCGTGTAACCTCCGGACGTTGTCGCAGCGGGAAGTCTCGATTTGTCTTGCTCTTTGTTGATATATCCTTACAAGACAAGGAGTGGGCGTGAGGTGCGAGTTTATTTGGAAGATACAGAATGGCATCGCAATATGTTCATGGTATTTAGTTACCCACAAATATATATAATAATTTCAAAATACAAAACACACGGACCATATGACTCACACTCGGTGGTCTGTCCTCAAACTGAAATTAAACAAACGTCAGGGCGCTTGGAACACTCCCTAGGTGGACGTTTAGTTGGATTAGAGGCTCGCGTTTGGTTTAAAAGGAAATTAGCCTTTAGCTGAACGCTTGGTCCAGTGTAACGGTTAGTGAAAATCAGAGTAATTTGGCGAAAGCGGCTGTGTCTCTCCCCATCACCGGGAAGGAGGGGATGAGGAGGGCTTAGGTGTCGGCTCACTAACAACAAATATAAAAGGAAAGAGGAGGAGGTGGCGGTGGAAGAACAAATGACTAAAAGAGTAAGGGAAATAATGTCTCAGAGGAGGAGGAATAGCTGAGTGGAGTAGGAACGGGAAAAGTGGAGGAATGCGTCAGAGAAGAATGAAGAAGAGATTGAGGAGGCACGGCATGGAGGAAGGTGGAGGAGGAGAACGAGGAGCAGGAAGGGCATAGGGAAGAAAAGGAGGAAAACGATAGTGAGGGCGAATGGAAGCTCAAAATGGAGGAGGAGGAGGAAGAGAAAGAGGAGAAAAAGAAGACCTAGATCACACGGAAAACCTAAAGAAGAGTCTACCCATCAAATTTGTACGAGAGAGAGAGAGAGAGAGAGAGAAGAGAAGAGAAGAGAGAAGAAGAGAAAAGAAAAGAAAAGAGAGGAGGGGAGGGAAGGGAGCGAATATATATTTTCCGTCCCCCCGAAGACACATTTTTTCCTGGCAGGCGATAGTTTTTTCTTCCCCCTCGGACGCGCGTTGCCTCGTCCGCGAGATATATTTTCCCCTTGTTATTTTCTCCCTCTTGACGCTGTGCTTATTGTCTGCTTATTTTTTTCTTTTTTTGTTATTTTTGGTGGGTGGGTGTACTAATAATATTTTTTTTGCCTGTGTTAATGTTTTTTTTTTGAGCTGTGCGTATGATTTTTATTTTTGGGGTACGATGTTATTTGTTTTGTGTATGTACGATTATTTACTTTCTACTATCATTATTTTGGACGTTAGGGTTTTCTTTTCGCCTCTTTGTGTGTGTGTGTGTGTGTGTGTGTGTGTGTGTGTGTGTGTGTGTGTGTGTGTGTGTGTGTGTGTGTGTGTACTATTAACATTTTTGGGGAGTATTCTTTTTTTTTTTGGGGGGGGGGGGTAGGAGCTGTACTTCTATAATTTTTCACTGTTATTATATTTATGTAGGTAAGGCTTCATTAGTTTAGGGTAAGGCAAGGTTAAGTAAGGCAGGGCTAGTTTAGGTAAGGAAAGGCCAGGTTAGGTCAATTAGGTAAGGCTATGTTAGGTAAGGAGCTGTACTTCTATAATTTTTCACTGTTATTATATTTATGTAGGTAAGGCTCCATTAGTTTAGGGTAAGGCAAGGTTAAGTAAGGCAGGGTTAGTTTAGGTAAGGAAAGGCCAGGTTAGGTCAAATTAGGTAAGGCTTGGATGGGTTAGTTTACATAGGCCTGTTTTTTTTGGGGGGGGGATTGTACTGTTTTTATTCTTGACTGTTGTGTTTTTTTGTACGTCTTTTTTTAGGGTATTATTTTTTTCCTTCCTTTTGGGCGCTAATTGTTTTCGCGTGTTGGGTGATAGCGATGTTGACTCTTCCTATTTTTTCTTTTGTTTTTCTCACTGCTCGCGTGACATGTCTTCCGTGGGGAGTTCATTTTTCCTTTTGCTTATCATTAAGTGTATTTGTCTTCTAGTTTATTCCGCTAATTATCTCGTTAGTAAGATATTTTGTTGGTCAGTAGGATAATTAGTTAGTTAATTAGTTTTCTTATTTAATTATTTCCTCTGTACATCGACTCTCCACGCCGCACTCACGTCAAAGTTTTCTCGGCGCCGCTGTTCCCTTCAGTGTCCAACTTTGCTCGTGTACGCCCTGACCTTCCTCGTCTGACAAACAAGCAAATAAACCAGAAAGTTCTCACAGGTGTTGTTTTTTGCTGTTTCTGAAGTAAGTTTTAGTCGCAATATGCCGGTTTTTTTTTACAACAAAGGAGACAGCTCAAGGCACACAAAAAAAGAAGTAATAAAAAAAGCCCGCTACTCGCTGCTCCTAAAAAGAATCCAAAGAAGTGGCCGAAAGAGGGGTCAGTTTCGGTTTTGCGTTATTTTTGTTTTGCTTACGCCCAAAAGGTTGGTCTTTTCTTGATGAACCATTTTTTTATTTGCCCTTTTAGTGTAATGAGGGAAAAGCATTAATATATACACGAATATTTTTTTTTATATATCTTAACTTATATATATGTTTTTGATTTTGAAAGGAGTTTGCTTTTCCTCATAAGCACAATATTTTTCTTGCCTATTTTTTTTCATAAATATAATCTTTTCTATGTTTTCTGATGCGAGGTTAATTTTCCATATATGCAAACAGTTCTTCTCTTGTCTATTTATTTTTTCATATATATCAATAACCTTTTATATATTTTCTGAAATAAGTTGATATTCCACACGAGCAAATACTTTATCCTTCGTTCGTTTATTCTTTAAGGAGGTTTATATCCAAGTGTACAAAGTGTTTTCTTCTAATAATTGTTTTTTTAGTCTTCTGATAACTAATTGCTTTCCTCTTCTTCTGCAGCGGCGCGTTCTCGCAGGTGCGTCTGGCGGAGGTGAAGGAAGACCCGTCCCGTGTGGTGGCCATCAAAATCATCGACAAAAAAGCGCTCAAGGGCAAGGAGGATTCGCTCGAGAATGAGATTAAGGTCTTACGAAGGTCGGTGTCTCTCCTTCCTGATTTCTGCTCTCTCTCTCTCTCTCTCTCTCTCTCTCTCTCTCTCTCTCTCTCTCTCTCTCTCTCTCTCTCTCTCTCTCTCTCTCTCTCTCTCTCTCTCTCTCTCTCTCTCTCTCTCTCATTATTTTTAATTGCTCTTTTACTCATTATATTTGGTTTGTGAGTTTTTACCTTTCCTAATTAACTCTTCCGTTTTTCCAATTACCTTTCACTTTCCTTCTCAGCTTGCCTTCACATTCACGGATTTAAATTATGACTGCCTATCAGCCGTATTTAGCTAACTTCTTACAACCTTAAATTTCTCCCGTAACCCACCACCCACGGCCTGGTTGTTCCACTTGCACAGTATGATCATAAATTAACAAGGTATTAAATAGACACTTTAACATTTTACGGGAACTGAATTGGCGTTCTTTGGCTCTTGTATTTATAATTGGCTAAAATTGTAGTTTCAGGGTGGTAATTGTGTATATATCTTGCTGCTAAATGAAGCTTTAATATTATTCTAAATTAGTCTTTAATGTTCTACTTAAGCCTCGCGTTCATACTTGCCAGAACTTGTCTGTGCATGGAAGTGAACGTCTTTAGTTTGGTGGTTCACTTTTGGTTTCCTGTATTAAAATTAAACTCTTGGGCAGAACAGAGGAAGAGCGAGTATGGTATCGCTATTATTGTTGATGTTATTGTTGGTGTAATTGTTGTTGTTGTTGTTGGTTCCATTATCCATTTAAATTCACCTGACGTTTCCAGTTATACCCTCCACGCATCTCGCTCCTCCCTTGTTCTAATGATAATCTAATCCTCTTATGCGTAGTGAAGATCCTAATACACATTGTTGTAATTTAAGGTGTTCTTGTAGTTATTCCTTGGGTCTCTTAAGCTGACGGGTATACTCTTAAAGCTTTCCTCTTCTCCCACCTGGCATGATAGAGTTAGTTCTCAAAAGTTCTGGTGCTTTTTTTTCTGTTTGATTATATTTTGTAATTTTGAGGTGTCTGTCGCCACCATTCCTGTACCTGTGACGTCCCGAGGTGTGTGTGTGTGTGTGTGTGTGTGTGTGTGTGTGTGTGTGTGTGTGTGTGTGTGTGTGTGTGTGTGTTACAGTGCAATGTGTTCAGTGGGTGTGTTAGTTGGTATGGATGCAGTGAGTGTGGCTTACCACTTTGCAGTAAGCCTCTGTAAGTCGTTTGAATCGCCAGGATGAGTATAAATGTTAGTCGACATTCAGTGAGTCACTATGAGTGTGAGCTACCTTGAAGAACGTGAGGTATGAGTCGCCAGGAAGAGTATGAAGCTTGAGTCTCCATGGAGAGTATGATATGTGAAGTGACATGCAGTGGGTCGCCATGGGTAGTATGAATCACCTGAGTATGAAGTGTTAGTCTCCAATGAGAGTATATGAGAGCCTCTATGGAGAGTAAATGTAATAAGTCTCCATGGAAAGTATGATGTTTGAGTCTCCATGAAATGTAGGATGTTACGTAGTCTCCATGGAATATATGGTGTTTGAATCTCCATGAGAAGTATGATGGTCGAGTCTGCATGGTAATTTTGATGTGTAAGTCTCCATAGAGTGAGTCTCCATGGAGAGTGTGAGGTGTGAGTCTCCATGGAGAGTGTGAGGTGTGAGTCTCCATGGAGAGTGTGAGGTGTGAGTCTCCATGGAGAGTGTGAGGTGTGAGTCTCCATGGAGAGTGTGAGGTGTGAGTCTCCATGGAGAGTGTGAGGTGTGAGTCTCCATGGAGAGTGTGAGGTGTGAGTCTCCATGGAGAGTGGGAGGTGAGAGGTATGAGTCCATGGAGAGTGTGAGGTGTGAGTCTCCGTGGAGAGTGTGAGGTGTGAGTCGCCATGGAGAGTGTGAGGTGTGAGTCGCCATGGAGAGTGTGGGGTGAGAGGTGTGAGTCTCCGTGGAGAGTGTGAGGTGTGAGTCTCCGTGGAGAGTGTGAGGTGTGAGTCTCCGTGGAGAGTGTGAGGTGTGAGTCTCCGTGGAGAGTGTGAGGTGTGAGTCTCCGTGGAGAGTGTGAGGTGTGAGTCGCCATGGAGAGTGGGGGGTGAGAGGTATGAGTCCATGGAGGGTGTGAGGCGTGAGTCGTGCTGAGTGTGTGCCGTCTGAGTGGCCATAACGCGGGGGACCTTTGCAGACTCCGTCACCCCAACATTGTGCAGCTCATGGACACGTACGAGGATCGTGAGCACGTTTACCTCGTCATCGAGTTGTAAGTACCCGCAGCCCCTCCTCCCTCAGCACGGCGGCGGCCACGACCGAGCAGGCAGACTGGTCACCCGCTCCCCCTCTCTCGCGGCTTTGCACTCATTGCGTAAACACCTAAAGAATAAAAACTATTAATATTAACACTAATAATGTGTAAACAGTCGTGTTTCTGTAAAAAAACTGAGAAAATAATCATATTTAATGCCTCTTTGGCTGCACTGACGCTTTACAAGTATTGCTGCAGTAAACACCGAGTTGGCCGCCGGCCAAGAGAGCCGGAAGTGACCAGTCTCTTCCTCTGTCGGGGTTTGCAGCCTCGCGGCGGCTCGGGGCGGCGGCGGCGGCGAAGCCTGGATGCTCAGCCTCACCCGTGACCAGCGGGGCTTTGTCTTGCGGGTGTTTTCACCCCTAATGCTTCCCTGTGATTATGTTCCTTATTTGAATGGCCAAAGTTTGCTCACTTGGAAGTCAAGGTCGCCAATAACCACCAGTATTGACTTATTTTGATCGCCTAACTTGTCTGGTCTCGAGCTTCCCTTGAAAGTGAGGCAGTTTCCAGGTTTCCCCGCGCCGCTGCCATCTCCGCCTTACTAACAGAGTAACACATTTTCTCAGCCCACAGATGACTACAACGCGTGGCAGCACCGCGTTGCAGCGGGGTTCTGGTGCTAAAAGAACTTGCTTTGTTTCTGATGCCGGCGGCCGGGCCTTAGGCGGTGAAGGATGGAGTGATAGGCTCGGGAATGAGTCATTCACGGGAGGTGGGAGTCACGGGGTCAGTGAGGCGTTCCTTTAAGGCCTTCATTCCGTTCCTTCACGACCCGGCGACTGGCAGGAGCAGCGATCACCCTTCCTCGCCTCTCATCTCGTTTATTCTTGTCTTGCAGGCTAACGCACCCCAACATAGTTCAGCTCTTAGAAACGTTTGAAGATAAACACAAAGTCTATTTGGTAATGGAATTGTAAGTAATTGCGCTGCACACGAGAGCTTGTTATAGTGCATCGTGCCGCAGTCTATTATATATCTTCCAATTGGTCCTGTTGGCAGCTCGTGACTTATATATTCATACATCTTGAGTTCTGTTGGCAGCTCTGACTTATCTTTTGCTGCTCTGTACACTCCAAGGCGTTATACAAGCCTTTGTTTACTCTAAGGCCCGCCCGCCCACACCTGTGTACGATAAACGATGGCTGGACAACCCTTCCCCCCCTCCTCTCACTCCTAAACTTGAAGGGCCGCCCACACCCCGCCAACACCCCGCCCACACCCCGCCTATACCACCCGCCAGGACCGACTCCCGGCCCTCGCTCATCAGACGTGTGTGTGTGTGTGTGTGTGTGTGTGTATGAATGTGTGTGTGACTGTTGCATCCCGCCGCCCGCCATTTCCCTTCACCGGCATGGCCCGCACTGCTCCGCCCGTCTTTTACAGCTGTCATTATACATAATTATTCCAGGAAGTTTGCATGAGTGAAGTTTACATTTTTACATTTGATCTCCTCTTTCTCGCTTCCACGACTTTCACTGAGATGCATCACAGCGGCGGCGTCTGGCGGCCCGTCGCTGATAGTCACGCTTATTCCATCTCGCCTCACGCCCCTCTCATCACCACAGCCTCTCAGCCTCTGTCCACCGCTGCTCCCTGACGCTCCCAGACAACCACAACGACCTCACAATAAGCTGATTAATTCTCAAATTGTTTCGTGACACACACACACACACACACACACACACACACACACACACACACACACACACACATTATTATGTATACATTACATCCCCGAGGAGTGGTAGAATTCTGTTTGACATGTTGGCGCCATCAGCTGCCGTTTTATGAATTGAATTGAAATTGGAAGCTAATCGTGTGAGCCTGGGGGGTGGGGGGCGGAGGTCCCGCTGGGGGGAACCCGGTGCACCCCGGGGGCGCGCTGCCCCGCCGCCTGGGGATCACCTGGGTTCCGGGACGTGCATCCCAAAGCTTTGCTGTATGGAGGGTTCCCGCGCCTGAGGGCGTGACGGCGCGTGGGCGGGGAGAAGCGTGGGTGTGCGGGCGGTGTGTGGGCGGGCGGGTCGTCTTTGCTGCCGTAAGACCTCACTTCCTCCTCTCTTGAATCACTTCCTTTTGTGTTTATTTTTTTAAGTGTTTGCTGTCCGTCGCTGTTGTCACCCCACTGCTAGCATTGTAAGGTTACTCCTCCCCTTCATACTTGCCCCGCCCACACCGTCCATCCTCCCCATCGCCCTTCTTTTCACTTCCTCTCTTTAGCCTCAGTATGCCCCCTTCATCTGACTCTGGAGCTCTGTCAGGCCGACCTATGTATATACTCGTAAGTCCCTCCCTCCGGCCCCGGTCGCCCGCTAGCTGCCGCCTCTCCCCGCCCAGATAGTCCCAAGTGGCTGTTAGTAAGTGGTTGAATTACTTCCCTCAGCCGTGCTTCCTAGCGCGTCGCTGCTCGTTCTCCCTCACAGTCTTGTGCTACAGTGGGTTCTGATTATCGTAAGCCTTTGTCTTATCTTAGTCTCTGCTTGCATCAAGGCTCCAGTGTCCCCGCCATCCTCCCTCCACCTGACCCCCTCCTCCCAGCCCTCCCCAGCCCGACTCCAACTGCATGGAACAGTCTTGGCATTGCTTCAACTCGCCCGACACTGGCTGGTTCCCGCACACCGCCTGTCACGTACAGCCCCACAAAACTGTCACACTTTGAATCACTACACGGCGCAGGTTCACTTGAGGCTCCGGCAAGGAATACGTAAGCAGGCGCCGCATATAAAGTCAGACGTTAGCGCGTGTACTTTTTGCATACAAGTTACGTATGAATACTGATTAGGGGGAATCATTGCTCGCTTCCCCCTTGCGTGAGAAAAAGCTTGATGTTGAAAAAGACTTTTCTTTGGCATTATTTAAGATAAAGACGCGCCATTTAGTTGCTCGAAGTGGGAAAGTTTTCTCTGGGTTAAGCTGAACCTGGCCACCACTGAACACATTAATAATAGATGTGGCTCGCATCCCATGTTGACGTGAACAGCGGACTAAAAGAGAAAGTTCAGAGTTCACGCCGAGGCCAGGCGACTGGCGGCTCCGCTCCTACTTATAAATCCTGAACAAATATTTAGCAGAAGCACACACAAACAGTCTCCAGATCGAGGGGGGAGGCTGGAGAGAGAGAGAGAGAGAGAGAGAGAGAGAGAGAGAGAGAGAGAGAGAGAGAGAGAGAGAGAGAGAGAGAGAGAGAGAGAGAGAGCAGGAGGGGGCGAGTGAGTGAGGCGGGAAGCTGTTTACTCTTAAAGGAGACGGCGAGCTCCGTCCTCCGCCGCTGCCGCCCCTCGGGATCAAGACGCTGATAATGATAAGTTACGATGCTTGTTTTCGAGCGGGAACACTTCATTAGGATCGGAACCTGTATACGTGTTCGAAGGGGAATCTGGGAGCGAGAGGGAGGCGAGACTATGCAGTGTAAAGGAGACAGGTGAGAGAAAGTCAACACGTCTGCTTTAAGAACACGCAGGGTGAAATAGAGAGGAAACAATAGGAAGTGGGTAGGTAGAAATTTTCAATGTCTTTTTACTTATTGTGGCAACTCAACATAATCCTTTGTTTACTTTCCTTATTGATCTAAATGAGGTTGATTCGTATTAAACGGCAGGAAATTCACAATTTTATATTTGACTTCATATCTAGTTTGACTTCCGACACTGCAAACACCAGCCCGTAACAGCGAGTTAGTGAAACGCGGCTGGCTGTGTCCGTAGAGTTTGGCGAAAACCGGGTGACAGACGCGGCACCATCCGTCGCGCTCCTGCTCCGCCACCTGAAACTCCCCCTGCGAGACACGGTTGATAGAGTGTCTGTGTGTGTGTGTGGGTGTAGAGTCGCTTTGGAGATAGACTAGTTCAGGTGGTGATACTTGTGTCAGGTTCCTGGTAACCTCTAGAATGGAGGGAGGAATGTATGAAATAGCTTGTTGTATCAGAACTATCTAAATGTAGGGAAACAAAGATGTTCATGTATAGTAGATAAGGCCGATTACTTTTAACTTAGTAAAGAATAAGATGAAAAAAAAAAAAAAAGGAATATAATGACAGTAAATTAAAGAAAAGGAAGTAAAGAGTAGAATGCAAAAAATAAAAAAAGGAATATGATGGCAGTAAATCCAAGAAAGTGAATAAGGGCCATTTGCTCAGTCATGTAGGGAGTTGAATAGGAGATAGCTTAATGGTGGGAGGAACGTTCATTAACAAGAGGAATAAATTGATATACAAGTAATAGTTTTACACACTTTTTTAAGTTTTCATGCAAACCAATGACATTTGAATCAAAATGTTGGATGGAACACCAATTCCTTGAAAAAATTAAAGGAAATTATACATCCAACTCAGCTTATCACAAAAAACAATAAATGACATACATGGCAATATTTCATAATTACTACTACTACTACTACTACTAGCACTACTACTACTACTACCAACACTACTACAGATTTTTTCTTCTTAATATTAGCATCATCATCACCATCATCATCATCATTACCACAAGAGCCAATTGATTGAGGAGTGTTGGACTTTCCCAAACCTTCCCCTTCCTTCTCAACCTGCCATTACCTTCCCAACAACCTACCTTTCCTTTCCTCTCCCTCGTAACACAAGTGGTGAGGGACTACCATACACGGACCGCAGTCAGGTCATGCAGAAACCTCTCTCTTTCTCTCTCTCTCTCTCTCTCTCTCTCACTAGACAATCCTGTATGCCATATACAAGGCAACACACAATCCCTTACTGTCTTTTAAAACCCAAACTTTCCTCACAACTCAAAAACTTTTCCCATTAGCCTCGTAATATAATTGAGATGCTGCATAGCTCTTTGTCTCCCTCTACACTGATAAATGGTCCCCCAGCAACACTTGACGTCCCTTCCAGAGCCAACTACATGTTCTCTGTTTCCTTTTTATTGCTGAAGTTTTCAAATCTGGGACAATGCGATAATCACAGTTACATCACTTATTTTACTACTATTATTATTATTATTATTATTATTATAATAACTACTATTACTAATACTACTAGTGCTACTACTTCTAATGCTACAAACATTACTTCTTTTGACTTGATGGACTTTATTGAGAGATATAAAGATGCGAAGATACAAATCATTGCTTGAAAATAGTTGACATAACAAGTTTCACTCTATTATGCTAAAAACAACACACAAGAATTTCCTCAACAATATATATTCAGCAGTTTCAACACTATTTTGACTGCTACTACATTTGCCACCACTACAAGCTGAACTTTCGTATCTGATGGGACTGTGTTGCTAATCTAAGGGGCTACGTTAATAATTTGGTGTGTGTAGGTCAGTGACTTGGAAGGCTGGGTTACACCTCTTGCTTTCCGTTATTTGGTCAAGCTTTGTTTGTTTACATGGACATGGTGCACTGCAGTGGATGAATTTTTAGGCATAGGGAGGGATTTCCATGGTCAAGGGGGAGTTGAGGCTGTGCCAAGCAAAGGGAACAACAAGATTTCAATGTGTTAGCTAGGAGAGAGCTGAGAAGATTTTAGGGGAGCTGGACTCCACAAGCACCCTTGTTGGCACTCCCACTGAAAGTGGGTAGAGATTAAAATATGATTCACTCACAAGCCTACTTTGTACAGTTGGACATACTGCATTAACAGACTGTGCCCCCCCCACCCCTCCTTCTAGTCCACTAAGGTGATAGTGAACAATACTACTACTACTATTACAACCACTCCTTATACTGCTGCCACTACCCCCCACCCCCACTATCTCCAACAACACTACCACACACCAAAATAGCTCACCTGCGTCTTTCGTAAAGATTCACAATACTGGATTGATTTCCCTGTCACACGGTAATTGGCTCAACATTGTCCTCTGTCAAAGAGAGATTCGAATACAATTTCCTTCTTGTCTCTTATCATCTGGTTTCCTTAATTTTATTTGTAGCTTATACCTTTCTTAAAATATTTATAATCCTTTTCCATACTTTGTCTTTTTGTTTGATACACTTGTATTATTATTATAATTTTTCCTAACTTAAAGAACACACACACACACACACACACATTGCTCCGATAGTTCAGTCAGTTAAAGGGCTGCGCTGCCAGGCTCCGTGACGTAGCAGGCAGAGGTTTGAGCCCCACTCAGGCCGGGTTTTTTCCACTGACTAAGAGCGATTACTATCTCCCCTTGAGCAAGGGGGATGGGGTGTGTGGTGTGTGAGGTCCTGGCAGTACCCATAAATCGACTAATAAGCCTTGCTCTAATCGGGAGGGTACTTGCTGGCGATTGCGAGTCCACTTGTAATGAAGCCGTGGTGAAATACACACACTTCCCTCATGGTGCAATTGAATCTGGCAGGCTGAGGTTCATAGGCCAAAGACTTTCCGTGGATCAGGAGTGATCACCTTGAGCAAGGGGGATGGAGGTGCGTGGTGTGTGAGGTCCCACCTGTGTCCATAGATCAGCTAATGAGCTCCAGGCTCATTTAGGGAAAGCAAAGGCTGGGGATCGTGAGTCCAGCACATGATCAGACCATGGTGAATGACACCACTCCCATGGGGCGGTGGACTAAGGCTCTGCTTTGACAGGCTAATACCTTCCAGGCTGAAGTTCAAGCCCTGGTCAGGACAAAAGATTTTGCTGCTGCTAGAAGCGATTACTGTACCCCCTTGAGCGAGGGGTATGGTGGTGTGTGGTGCGTGAGGCCTCAGCAGTACCCAAAGATTGCTTAAAGGAACTCCAAAGCTCTCACTGGGAGGGTGCTGCCTGGCGATCATGAGTCCAGCACATAATCAGACTTTGGTGAATTACACACACACACAATTATTAACAGGAGGGTCAGTGCATTTGAAGCTGCTCATGATATTATTATTGTCATTGCTAGGTTTTAGGTTTTGTTTGTAGGAAAGAAGAGGAGGATTGAGGATGAGAGAGAGAGAGAGAGAGAGAGAGAGAGAGAGAGAGAGAGAGAGAGAGAGAGAGAGAGAGAGAGAGAGAGAGAGAGAGAGAGAGAGAGAGAGAGAGAGAGAGAGAGAGAGAGAGAGAGAGAGAGAGAGAGAGAGAGAGAGAGAAAAAAATACCTGCTTGATAGGTGTGCATATTTTTAGTAGCAGACACTAAAACCAAAATGCAGGGCTTCTGTGGGTGAGCCGAAGGGAGTGACGGTGCTGCCTCAGGACTGTTGCAGGATAGCGTGGTACACTTGCTCAAGGCTTCAAAGTTCTTTTCTTTTAGCTGACTTGGTTAAAAAAAATTGTGGCATTAACCACTGAGCTTTACTTTATCACCCTTTGGCTTGCTTCTTTGGTTTGCAGGGTTTTATTTTGTGGCAGCGGGCAATTGGAAATTTTTTGAGGAAGCACGTTTATTTTTCTAGATGGGAATAAATTTGGTATGAGGTTAACATTTAATTATCCATAAATACAAGCCACTATCATGATATGATACTATGATTTGCAAGTTTTAACGAGGTAGGCAAAGTACAGGTTGGTAATGACCCGAGTAATTATCTGGAATGAAATTTGGAGACCGTGCTTGACCTTTTACTCCATATCACACAGCTATCTCTCTCTCTCTTTTCCTCATATTCATATTTTCCTAAACTACCACAAAACTATTTCACACAAATAGCAGCTTACATGTGATTTTGTGAATTTTGTGAGTCTTGAAGCATGCAGACATTTGCATGAGTTGAAACTCATGTTTTGCAGGCAGAAATATAATTTATTTTACATTATTAGTACACACATACACACCCACCCACACCCACACACCATTTACACCCTCACATGATAAGATTGCTGGACTCAACCCTTTTATAATAAAATTGTATTGAGAAACCTTATATACAAATAGACTCACATAAAGAATGTAACAAACATTAAGGTACCAGCAGCAACTATTCACCTTCTCTTGAGATACAATATATTTTTCTGGCTCACACTGACCATACTTCATCAGTTTGCTTGCATTCTGTGTTAAATATACATGTAAAAGGCCCCATTATATGAAGAGAACAATCCACAAATGCTAAACCTTTCAATTTTCCGTAACATAATCTTGGTCTGGTGATGTGCTGACCCTAAATGGCATTGCAATAAACCACATTCTACTTCACAAATAAAACACTGTAGTGGATACATAGTCCCCCCTTCTTGTAGTGTTAGACTCTACTAGTGGTGTTGTGAAGAGTTTTGATGTGTAAACTGTCTATCACTCAAACATTCTACTTACTGATATTAGTCTACTACTATAGACTCTCTGTAGACCATTCATTCCATGTAGTGTTTTAGAAGATCTCCCTGCACCTCTGAGTGTTCATCATGTGAGGCTGGAGCAATGTCACCTCAGACTCGCCTCTCTCCCTCCCTCACTCTAAACATTGGTGAAAGCTTGTTTTAATTTTTCCTGAAGTATACTTGATGTGTGAGAACAGTGAGCTGTTTTCCACCATGTTTGCCCTCCTGTGATTCTCTCTAGATCCTCTCTAGAAGCATGCCAAAGTGGTGTATTTCCATTATTACCTGTAAGTGATGGAAGTTTTTGCCCACACATAAGTTAAAGATAAGCACATCAATATTAGTCCCTCTTAGATTTAGGCAGAATAGTTTAGGGTAGGATATGCTGAATGTTGCTGATAAAAGACTCAAGTTTCACAGTACTGGCAACTTTTTTATACATTGTCACTCTGCAGTTTAAGTGACTGTGACAAACTCTTCATACCTTGATTCTGACTTCAGTTAATTCCATCTTTCATACACAGTTGAATATATTTTCTAAAGTGAATATGACCTTTTGACTTTTGCATTTGTTTTTGTTTACCTCTCAAACATTTTGGAGCTTACAATTGTCCGTGCAGCTACACACAGACAGAAGCACGGTGCCACGATATATATTTTCAGTGTTTCTTATTTTTCTTCTATTTTTGTGCCTTGGAATATTCCATTGAAATACAACAAAGCTCAAGCCTCGCTCATATTTTTTTTGTGTTGGGGTCATTAATGTTGATGGGGTCCAGTGCATGGGATGTGAGGTGTGGCAGTCTGGTCATGCAGAGTTTGTGTAGCCAAGGACAGTGTCTGCAGCTGAGGGTTGTCAGGTGGGACAGCTGTGTGTGAGGAGCAGTGAGTCAGTCACTGTGTCTGACTCACCCCACAGAGGCTTGGCATGGGACTCAGGCCTTATATTCTACTTATCCTTACTCATCTCTCAAATTCAATGTTTTGCTGCATTCGATACCAGCACATTTATTATTATTATTATTATTATTATCATTATTATTATTATTCACACCTATTGTCTTTGCACCTGTGACAATTATATCTTCAATCTTCTGCTTGTGTATGTTTTTGCCAATATTTTGAGTGATTTTTGTCTTTTTGTGGTTAAAGCATATTCATATTTATTAGGAAAATTTGTCAGTACAGAGTAGGATAGGTAAAATACTTCAACCTAACACACACACACACACACACACACACACACACACACACACACACACACACACACACACACACACACACACACACTGCTTCAGTAGCTCAGTGGTAGAGCGCTGCACTGCCAGGCTTCATGGTCTGGCAGGCAGAGGTTCGAGCCCTGCTCAGGCAGATTTTTCCACTGACAGAAGAGCGGTTACTGTCCCCCCTTGAGCAAGGGGGATGGGGTGTGTCATGTGTGAAGGTCCCAGCAGTACCCAGAGATTGACTATAAGGAGCTTGCTCAGGTCAGGAGGGTACTTGCTGGTGATTGCAAACCCAGCTCATGATCAGGTTGTGGATGAATTACACACACATGCACTCACATATACACACACAAATGCACTCACACCTCTAATACAACATACCAGAAAGTAAAATTTATATGAAATAGAAATAATATTGATTAGAAGTAGCACCTATATCAAAGCACACACCCACACACCCAGACTCTCACACCCACACGGAAGTACTGCAGCACTGGCCTCTCCTCAGGGTTACTGGAGGAGAACTTTTTGACCGCATCGTGGAGAAGGGCTCCTACACAGAGAAGGATGCAGCCGACCTCATCAGACAGGTCCTGGAGGCTGTGGACTACATGCACGAACAAGGGGTTGTACACAGGGACTTAAAGGTGAGGATAAAACTGCTGAGGTGTTCTGATTGGTTTGGTTAACATGGTTGGCAATAACTGCAGTGATTGCTCTGCATAATAACCAGAACTGTATAAAGTTTGTTTGTGTTAACAACAGATGTGTATTTTAATGAGTAAGTTTTAATAATATACTTTGAGGAGAATGTATTAAGGTGCAGGTGATGTCTTATGGGTTTTATTTTTAGTTACATAAATAATAAATGCATGAGGAGTAGTGGTCTAATATATTGTTTAGGTTCAGTTCAGCAAGCTCATGGGGTCGCTACTTTTTTTCTCCCTATTTTAGTTACCAAAGTGATGTTATGTCACACCATTTCACTTGTGTTGCTGCAGTTTTTGTGCCTTGACCTTCAACCTTAAATTCTTGATAACTAAACTGCACCCTGTGACATATTGCTATCCCAACAGAGTGAAGGTCAGCTTAAAGTAACAAAGTTTATTGTGAAGCAAGGCACTGGATGCTCCACCAGACTGACTGCTACTGACTGCTGCATATTTTCCTTGCTATTGCAGTGTCACTGTCAGACTTGTAGACCAAACCAGTAATAATTATTTGCACATAATTTTATGCAAGTGCTTGTGTGTGTGTGTGTGAAGATTTGTTTATGCGCACAAAACAATGGAACTGATTTCTCCTTGACTAGCGCTCACTGAAAAACATATCATTTGAGAGCTCTAGAGCTAGGAAATTACCAACATAGTGCCAAAGTAATAGTTATTAGAGAAATAATTGGAATAATAAAACAGGCACACTATCTTAAGTGTGCCTGTCAGAAATGGTTGAACAATGTCCAGGATGCAGGGCTCATTGACACTCACATATGCTTGTTGTACTATTGAACTTGTTATAGTGAGAGACTGATATGGTGTGTAGCAGTGGTGAAATAGTATTCCAGTTCTTAAAATGAAGGAATAAATAGCTAAAGTTGTTATCTATCAAGACTCTAATCTCAAGCTCGCATGATCTCCGCCTCTTGTCACAAAGATCTTGTGTATATGTGTGTTATTTTTACTCTGGCTTATAATGCATATTCAAACTTACTAGTTATTACCTTCATCCTGTTGTCACTACTGAGCCTCCTTTCTCCACAGCCCGAGAATCTCCTTTACTTCAGCCAAGATGAGGACAGCAAGATAATGATCAGTGACTTTGGGCTCAGCAAGATGGAAGACTCGGGCATCATGGCGACAGCCTGTGGCACGCCGGGTTATGTGGGTCAGTATGAACTTTATGGTGAATGGGTAGAGGCATGGGATATGTTAAAGCTTCCAAATGCCAATGTAGAAAATATTTTGGTGAATAGATGATAATTTTAATGGGGCAGCCTAATGGTGTGGGTTCAGTTGAGTTTTCTGAGTGGAGAACAGAATAGAAAATATGTAGAATAGAATACATGAAAATTTTAAACAAAGTTATTGAGCGACTTTATGGATGTGAAGTGTAATGACCTTATTTCAACCTGATGAAATGGAAAAGGTTTTGATGAGATATGATACGGAGTTGCCAAATCTCATGCGTACTGCTAATAAATTAGATGGAATGTGAAGTGAAATTCATGCCTTTACTGCCAAATTTAAAAACACACGAAATTGTAAAGGAAAGATTTGTAATGTATCTTTCCCACCCCCAGCAATGAAGGGCCTGCTGGTTCTCCCCCACAAAGTCCTTCATGGGCCCTCTGTTATAAAACACTTGAAGTAATTATAATTTTGGTAACCTGTTAGGCAGAGGTTCTTAACCTTTTACCAACATCCGCCCCTTAATAGTTGGTCCTTTTCTGCAGCTGCTAGCTGACTGCCTAGGTTGAGTTTGAATACTGGCCCACGAATTCCTAGCTAGGGGTGCCAACCACTACACTGCAGAGGTGCAACATATATAGGAACATATATTATTCATAAACAGGGGGAAGACTACTTATTTTTGTCTCATTATCCTTTTTTTCCCCTTGCTTCCTATTCTCCTTTCCTCATAACCAGTCTTCCTTCCAGTCTTTCATTAGCTTTCATCCTTAGCCATATCATTCTTCCATCTTTTATTTACATAGCAACAGTGTGTCAGAGCTAGCCACTGGTCAGCAATTTACTCAGCACTGTCTCCCTCACAGCCCCAGAGGTGTTGGCACAGAAGCCCTACGGGAAGGCCGTGGATGTATGGAGTATAGGAGTCATCGCCTACATCCTCCTCTGTGGTTACCCGCCTTTCTACGATGAAAATGATGCCAACCTTTTTGCACAGATTCTCAAAGGTGTGACATCAAATTATTTTACTACAGTGCTATTGCTGTTGTTTGTAGGGGATGTTTGTGACAGAGATAAAACAAGAGCATGTAGATTCTTATTTAAAAGTTTGTTATATAAATTGTATTGTAAGCAGTTAATAATTAAACACAATGCAGACTCAGCAGTAATGGTGCTTAGTGTTTGTATTGGTCAGACTTTGCAAATGACAACCATTATTGATGTTAATTTCCTAGACATGTAGGATTAACCTGGTAGTGGCGGGGATAATGTTTCTTAATGGTCCCTCTAAGTGAGAAAAATGTGAAAAAATCATCACTCACACAAACCATTTCATAATACATATCGAAGCATTTGTGATCAGTTTATGTATCATCTATTTTGGGGGGTTTAAATCGTGGCACAAATTTGGCCTGTCGCTGCTACCGGGTTAAGAATATGTACTTCTGTGTCCCAGTGTTTGATAAAAGGTGACCAAGAGGTGTCACTGCTGCCTCATAGAAGGTTAAGGTTATACAAAACTACCAATACTTTTTTTTCAGACACTTCCCTAAATGGTCACAGTGGCTTTGTTGACCCCTTTTCCCTTCCTCTGCAGGGACTAACTCTGATTTTATGCTTCTTGTTTCTACCTACAGGTGAATTTGAGTTTGACTCGCCTTACTGGGATGAAATCAGCGACTCTGCAAAAGATTTCATCCGGCAGTTGATGTGTGTTGATGTGGAGAGGAGGTACACCTGCAAGCAGTCCCTCAGCCACCCCTGGTGAGTCCTGCGCCGCCACCCACCAAGGAGTGGAAACGGTCAAGCAGCAGCAGGAGGATCTTAACCTGCATGGGCAAACAAATCTCAGCTTGTAGTTAAATTACCTATCATGTATATTTATGTAAAGCTTGACCCAGCCCTTACTTTTGGCCCTAAAACTCAGTCTGTAATTATGGCAAGTAAAAGAAAACCCTAGTTTCAAAGGGTAGCATAACTTCTAGATACTAGATACAGCTGCAAGCCTGCTGATGTGATACTAAGTTACAGCTGAAGGTGGAGAAGCGAGTAGGAAGCACTGCAGGGTTTGGATGGTTTAGACCTTTATGAAATCCAGGCCTTGGAAGTATACACCATGTAGCTTATGCTGATTTACTTAGAGATTTTATAATTGACATCCAGCATCTTAGATTTACAAAAAGTAAATTTTGTAATTAATTTTTTGCCTTTAGTAGCTGTGAAGTAATCAAAGACTGGTCAGAATGTAGTAATAATAATATGGCACACTGAACAAAGCTGCAAAACATGCAACTCAAGGTTGTGATGCTGAGCTGACACTATCAAAGTATGTATTGGCATGAATGAACAAGAACAGGTGGAGCACTGTATGATTTTCTGCCACTGATGTATGTTTTATCAATTTGGGTGCCTGGCATACCATATTAAAGTACAGTCATACCTTGATTTATGAGCTTAATTCGTTCTGGAATTTTTTCGCAATCCAAAAAACTTGTAAATCAAAACGAACGCACACTGTGGTGCTGTAAACACAGAAATCGCACACTAGAGCACAAACAGAAGCAGACACGAGTGCGTGGGTGCTACCTCTGTGAGTGTACAATGCAGACTGAGACCCCATTCCCATTGTCTTCCACTCTGAGCGCTCTCGTCTTGCGGCAAACAAAGGGAACCCTCGCTCACGTCTTTGACTTGTACAAACAGGATGCTTGTACACCAAGTCACCTCTCATAAACCAAGGCATTTTTATTTTTTATTTATTTATTTATTTATTTATTTATTTATTTTTGCTCGAAAATTAAAGTACTCGTGAAGTAAGGCACTCGTAAGCCGAGGTATTACTGTACACTCTACACCCAGAAGCATGTTTTATAGAGTCAGTAAATGTAGCCTCAGCTCAGTACCTAAGCCTGTGTTCCCCCGCTGCAGGATCTCGGGTAACGCTGCCAGTGACAGGAACATCCACAGCTCCGTCTCCGAGCAGCTGAAGAAGAACTTTGCTAAGAGCCGATGGAGGGTAAATATGACACCAGTGCATGCTTTCTTGGTCTTCTCTTTTGAAAAAGTTTATTTACATTTCACATATTTTAATTGGATCTCTCAAGGAACTGTACATAGATCCTATTTTTCAGCCATCACCATCCTGTTGTCTTTTTCCCTCTTCTCTCTCTTGCTCTCTGCATAGCCGGGCCTGTCAGCCGCTGAGGAGCTAAGGCATGGTGCTGCTCCCTCGCCACACCTCTTACTCCTCTAGGAAACAGCAATCTTTGCTAGCATATAAAAAAAGAGGGACGAAATTGCTTCTTAAGTGCATATTGGTGCCTCCTTGTACAATACTTGCATTGTGTACATCATGTAGCTTCAGTTCTCAATTGTGTTTTCTTTTTGCTTTATTTTAGGGGGTTATCATTACTGTTGTTCTGAGGTGGACTTGACAGGCCTTTCCCTCTGCATACAGTATATATATATTTACGTATATATATAAATATATAAATATTTTGTATTAATTCACACCAGTCTTCTTACCTTTTTGGTGTTGATCCATTACATTCTTTCTAAATAAAGTTTGAGGCTGGAGGTCAGTAGGCTGCCTGCAAGGTAATGTTGGAACTTGACCAGGAATTGAGTTCCTCTCGATAAGATCTTCTAAGAGGTTTAGGAGGCATGGGAGGTCATTGCCCAATCCTTATAGCATTTAATTCAATAACAACATAAATCACAGCCCCTAATCATCATAATCTATGTTTGCAATAGAAATGAAGTTGAATTGGCAACATTAGTACCTGTTTTTACTAGCTCTTCAGCTCCTTAGAGTGACATGAACATATACTTTTAAATTTGGCACTATATAAGTTTATGCATGGGCTTTTTTCTATATTTTCTCCAGATTTTATTCAACTTTTGCCTGGTGTTTACTTAACTCAGCTTTGGTGAGACAACTTTTCCTAATTTTCTCTTTTCATAAATATATGACAAAGGTGAGGCTATTCGCTGAGCAATGCTTGGTTAATTAGGTTGATGCCGTGGAGTTATTTTTAAGCAGTTCGGCAGATAAGTCAGTTATGTACAAGTTACTTACCAAGCAAAGCGGCTAAAACGGTCAAATATAATAGCCTGTGCCGCTTAATTACTGAAGGATATTCATAAACTAACATAATCCCACCTAAACCTTACGAATGATAACCTGTCGCCATACATTAGTGAAGGCAAGACCAGGAACAAGATCGTGCGCCACCCGCTCAATAGCCACCCCGATACAGCGAAGGCATCGGAGAAGCCTTGCCTATGGGCTTCCATCCAATACCCCAACTCAGGACTAATGTACCTCCCCAGGAAGACACTGCCTTTGACCTTTGTGACCCCCCAGTTTGGTATAGAAGGATGCTAGGGAGTTGGTTGTGCTGGATACACTAAAAGTTCATCAAAATAACTGGTAAAAATGGACAAATCTTCTTACACCCTTTTTGTCACAAGGCTGCATCAAGTCCTTTGTGAGTTGCAGGACAATGCAGAGTCAGGATCCTTGTAATTAGTCATCCTCCCTGTCCTACATATTCAGGAAAGGGAAAGTATTTAGATGGAGAACAGATTATGTATATTTTTAAAGGATCTCATCTCCAAAAACCTTTTCTATAAGAACTAATATACTAGCTGGGGTTGGGGAAGAGCAGGGTTGCACTCAATGCATATGGTTGGGGGTATATAAATTTTAAACAATAAATGACTGAATTGTGAAAAAAAAGATAGAGATGAGAACTGAGAGGACTAATTGGGCACAGCCATGACGGATGAGCCAGAAGTTGGGGAATAGACATCATTCAACTATTTTTGCCAAAAACACTTCAAAATGGTAAAATTGCCTGTTTTAACTCTACTCTTCCTGTTAGAAACGGGCTCATCTGCTGATGGTTATATTTATTATTATTGATGTAAAAATGACCACCCCGTCAGCCACCACTTGGGCGGTTTAAGCACCCTTCTCTTTCTCGTAAAGAGAGGACAAGAGTAATAAAAGGATCTACAGCAGTGATGGCAGGAAAGACAGAAATTACAAAAGATGTCACAGAATTAGGTAAATTATTCAAGATTACTCTATCAGTGAACATGTAAGGAAATAGTGGACCACATGATAATATACACTTGTAAAGCAAAACAAGTCAATATTAGAAGAATGTATAAGCCAGAGTTAGTTCCATTATTTGTTGAAACTCCTTTTTCAACAGGATGTCTTTTCTTATAGACATTGGGGGCTTCGTGGTGCAGTGGTTAGCACACTCGGCTCACAACCGAGAGAGCCCGGGTTCGATTCCCGGGCAGAGTGGAAAAATTTGGGTGGCTTTTCCGATACCCTACGCCCCTGTCCACCCAGCAGTGAATGGGTACCAAGTATTAATCGGGGGTTGTGTCCCATCTCCTGGGATCTGTTCCCTTCTTCTATAATTCTTTCCCCTTCTGTGTCTCTCCGGCATATGACCACAGATGTTGCGCCGACTAAACCAAACTTTCCAACTTTCTTATGGACACTGTCTGTGTTCTCATTTAGACCCCAAGCTTCCATAACATGAGGATATGATTACGAGGACAGACTTTTCAAGCTGTATTTAAAGTTTTCAAGTTATGATAAAGAAGATAATTATAGTAAAATCTGAGTGCCATCATTCAGTACTTTGGCTCTGCAGTATTTATTATATGGATTACAAAACACAAAGCAACATTTATGAAGCTACAATACCGAAAGACTGAAAGAAAAAGAAGCCGGACAACTGTGAAGATCTTAACGAGGCAGGTTTCAGCATTTCCTCTGTCAAGCAGTGTACATGACATTTTTAAGAGTTCTGCTCCTCAGACTTGTGCCAGTAGAGATAGTTGTTTCATCTTCAGAGATGCCGTGAATCAATAATTTCTTACTTGCTGAGGCTGAGTGTTGAAAGATTAGTGAGTTTTGTTCTTCGGTGTTTAATGTGGTGATGTGCAGGACAGTCACTGAGTTTAGAATCACTTCACAGGCCTTGGAAGGGATCACTGAACACTCTAAGGCTGGGGTGGTCACAGACTTGCACCTGTGTTCATTCTTGCTTATTTTAATTGTGATGGATCATGTAAATACTTCATGTACTGCTGTCATTATTGCTGACCTTATTGCATCTGCTTTGATTCATCATCTGCTTGTGTTACAAGGGCAAGAGATGACCATGAATTTGAGGAGTTATGATAACAGTGGTGTGATTACAGCAGCTGTGGAAGTTACATTGTCACACACATTCAAAGTCAACGATCGCCCATGAATGCAGGTGTCATTCTTTCCTTGCCTGAAAGTCATTCTGGAAGGTGTCAGAGCAAAAGTTAAGGTTGTCCTGGCTGCTCCTAGTTTGACTATAAAGCTTGACTACAAAGCTTGGGCTGTCCTACACTGTCACTGTCATCATCCTAACAGTATGTACTTTCTCCTACTTTGAATGGTGAGGCATGCACAGTACTGTCTCCTGTGGGAGGAATGAGAGGAAACAATTTCCCCTTCCCAGTTTACTAGTTTTATATTGCAGGATTCTTTTGTCTTTTAAAGCTACATGAGGCTGGTGGGGTTGTCCAAATCCTAAAGTTTATTGGCCAGAAGTCTTACATATATTAAAAGGTGAAGAAATTCAATGGTTGCTCCAGAAGCACTTTTACTCTACTATCACAGGATGATTTCTGATGGGTCTTATAGAAATAACTTGTTTGAGCCCAAAGTCTCAGGTGTGTACTCATTACAGGGGGCAAAGATATGTTGCGAGAAATATATGTGCCCAGTGTGAGGGAAAATGTATTAATGAAACTTATCTGAGTCAAGGTGTATGAAAGCTCCACAGATTATTTATATGCAAGTCAGTGGTTTCAGCAGCAGGTGATAATCATGTTGGAATTCAACAGAACATTAAACCTACTGATGAAAAAGTTTACTCTTAAGATTTACAGTGATTTAGGGTCCAGAAACTTAGGATGCCCTAAGATGCTGTAGCTGTAACTGGGAAAGTCCTTTGACACACACACACACATGAGCCTAGTACGGCTTGTTTCCTGTATTTCACAACTAGTTAAATACACACACACACACGCACACACACACACACACACACACACACACACACACACACACACGCACACACACACACACGCACACACACACACACGCACACACACACACACACACACACACACACACAGGGGCATCAGGGGACACAGGAGGGAGCACCACAGGGGATGGGGTTCCCAAGACCCCTAGTAAAGCTCTTTAAGGCTGAAGAAGGTGCAGAAAGTGGCACCGTGAGGAGTAGACTATGACAGGGCTGTACCTTGTCTCTTGCAGCAACTAATGCATGCAATCGTGATGGTTCACAAGATGCAACGACTGGCCCTCTCCTCCACGAGCATGGAGGTGGACACTCCCCCGGCTTGTCCTCCCATTACGGAGGAGGCAGAGGCTCAGGAGCATGAGGAGGAGAAGGAGGAGAAGGAGAAGGAAAAGGCTGTGGTGCACTCAGGTCAGGCCACCACCACCCACCAGTCGCCACCCTCGCCATGGCCCACCCTCCACCACTGCCCTCAGTAGCATCATCTTGGATGCGCTGCTGCAGAAACAACATAAATGATCGCTAATTGTTTCTCCTTCAGTGTTGCAAAGTGCTTTTCCGCATTTGATGCCTATTAAGTTTTAGAGCGGAGGCCAGCTGTACAGCACTGCACTATTTACCTTTAAATCCGTAAACTCCATAAACTGTAAACAAAGCTGCTGCATGAACACTACAAGCACAGCAACCAAGTGGCTTCCTCCCCTGCTCCTTGCTGGTAATCCCTGCAGCAGAAGCAGCAGCACAGCAGCAGCAACATCAGAAGGCCAACATTACTGATTTCAGTGTAATGTTGTCTGTTGTCCTTTAGTACACAAGGTCCTGAAGTTTCCATAATATGAGGCCTGTGGAAACTTTATTGTCATACTTCCCCAAGTCTCCCCTCAAGATCCCCTTCTCTTCAAGTGTTTACATTCGGTGCGGCCATATCTGGGGTGTGGGTGGGAGGCGGTGCCGTGGGATGGCGGGTGCGGTGGCCGGGGCTCTGTGTTAGACTAGGTTGTTGTGCGCTATACAGTCGGCAGCATCTTGGAGGGAGAGCCAGCTGGGGCTTCTCTGGCTTTACACCAACAATGGTTTGTTGAAGAGCATGTGTCTGTAGCACTGCAGTGCCTGCTAGTCTTTTGATGTGCAACTTGCAATTAGATATTTAGAATCTATCCATTTACTGATAGAGTAAGAACAAAATAGTTGTAGAAATACACTTGGTGTGGACCAGCTACACAGTTTTGTTTTTCTGGCACTCACACCAAGATGGTGTACAAGTTTATAATCCATAGAGGACAGAAAATAGATTCTAAGTACTCTAGCTTCGCAGTATACTGTGTGAACCACCCTCCTGTACTGACTTAGGGAGGAAACATAGTGGATGTGAGTAGATTTGCAACCTGATGTTCTCTACTTCCCCCTGAACTCTTCAGAATGGCCTCAAGTAGAATGTTATCCCTAGATGTTCAATTGCCTCCTCTGAAGGAGGCAACCCTACAGATTTCATTGATAACAATGTGAGCAGCATTGCACCCAAGGAGTTTACTACTGTTGAGTTGTTATCAGTTGCTTAAAAATAGTAGCAGTATGCTAAATGCCACTATAGTCTGGAACACACCTTTGGTGCAGTGAGTCTCCTGTTAAGATTCTTACTCAGGATTAAAGTTGACCTTTTAAACCCACAGACACATTACAACACAGTTATAAGGTGTATAATGTATATCATTCTCAAGAGAAAGTGACATATGCAGTTATTTTAATAATAATCTTCATATACCAAGTGAATATACCATATTGGCATAACCAGAAATGCTGTCCATCACCAGTAGACTCACAGTAGTGAAGAAGAGTACTCTTCTTTTCACACACCTTTGGTAATTTGACTTCAAGATAACATAGCATACCCTAGACTCCATAGGTCTTGTGATAACAGCAACATGGACTAGTGTGTGCTCACCAGGAGCCTAGTGATAGTGTAGCATCATCACAGAGTATATATGTAGTTGTGAGCGTCTGAGGCAACACTGCTGACACACAGACTGTGCAACACTGAATGTGGTGTCTGTGTGCTAAAGAAGTGGCTTGCAGTTATCAATATATATATATATATATATATATATATATATATATATATATATATATATATATATATATATATATATATATATATATATATATATATATATATATATATATGAAGGACATTCCTATAAATTCAAAGTATTACCATTTTGGGATTTTGATAGTGCTATACATGTTATAAGAAAATTTACTTTCCTGAACTAAAATATTGATGTTTCTTTTTTTCTAACTGATCACTTGAGAAATAATTTTTATGATGTAATAATTACTTAAAAAAAAAGTTGCTTCAAGTATTCAATATTAACAAGGCTTTCAAGCACTGGCCCCTAACTCTAATTTTAAGCCCTAGGTGTGTTACCCTCAGCTGCATCACACACTCAAAACTCCTTCCCTTGCAGCAAGCCTACAACGCAACAGCCGTGATCCGCCAAATGAGGCTAATGGCACTGAGCACACAGCGTGAAAAGAAGGACCCCAGTGACACCAACGCCAACAACACCACCTCCACCACTACCACCGCCTCCTCCTCCACCACCACATCCACCACCACCTCCTCCTCCTCCACCAACACTACCAAAACCACTACCACCACTCTGAGAGAAAATGCCCACTAGTTTTCCTCACAGCTTGCTGCTGCTGCTGCATCTTGTTTATTTTTTTCTTCATCAACATTGTGATGTCATCAGGTTCCCTTCAGTGGTTGTTTGCATTTTCAACAGGACAGACGTGTGCGGTGGCAGCCCATGGGATTGGCTGTCCAGTCCTCGAGGGCCAGACCCAATGGTCATGAGGAATTTATTTGGTTGTGTAAGTTGAGTGCCAAGTCCTTGAGTTAATTAATGGCTGTTTGTCCTCTGACAATGTTCACACAATGCTGAATGGCACACAGAATGCCGGTTTATTTTGTGGTTCTCCATGTCCTCACCCAGGCAATGACTGGCTCAACCTGAGCCTCTTGTGGGCTCCTCAACTTCACTTTACTTGTGATTGATTCTAAAAGCTGATAGTTATTTTTGTATAATATTTACAAATATTTTTCACTTTGCAGTTGGTAGTCTCCCAGTTTATAAAGCAACCATTTCCATGAGGTTTAGGGATAAAAATGTTCTTCATAGAAACACTAAAATTTTGTATCATGCACAGCGTCATGCCTCCAGTCACCCTCGGCGTGACCCACTGCCGGAGGACAGTTTGAAGTGCTGCAGATGTTAACTCAAATAAGTTAGCTCCAGAAAGCACTCATGACTGCAGCACTTACTCACTCCCTCATCCTTAGCAGTGAAATAGACCTGTAGCTGTTGGTTGATGCACTACATAGCTCAGTCCAGTGTTCAGCTTGTTATCCTTATCCTCTGCCAGTTTGTGAGGCAAAGGTGGAAGCTTCTTGTATGCATTCACAGTTCATTTGATGGACTTGAAGGCTGACTTAGTGACGCATTAATATCTCCTTGTTTGGAGGTTTTGTATATGCTGGGACAGGGAATAAGTATCCTGTTGTTATTTTAGCTTAGCCAATGATTTTTCCTTCATACACAGTGTTTGAAGTTTATGGTGTTGGAAAATCACTTCTGTCCAACTAAGGACCTGTTGTCTTTCATGCCACACATGATATTTTGACATGTAAAGAAGAATGGGAACTGTATGAACTATTAGACAGTATACATATACATATATAAATATAAATATATATATTTAGCATAAATATTTATTCCTGTGGGCACTGAAGCTCTCTGTTAATCAAATTTTGTACTTGTGCAATTGCCTCTTAACACGAGACACAAACAGGAAGGAACTGCTAGACAGGGCTCGTGTGGCACACTGGGCGATGTGTGATTTTGATCTACGCAAAGTTTGTAAATTTCTAAGTGCAATTTTTGAGCAGTAATGGTGATTCTTCATTTATTTTGTTCATTATTTTCCATTACAGAAGTTATATTCTTGGTGTTCTGTAGTAAGTCCTCCTTGGTCTTGAGAATTTGCTGAAGGCTAGCAAAATAACAGCTTTAGGCTGAGTGTTGGGATGAAGTCTGGTCGTGTAGTGTGAGGGAAGTTTTTTCCAGCCTGCCAGCAAGGAGTCAAGCACCATGGTCAACAGTCATGCACACTTAAGTAGCACAAAGTTCTATTGAGCTGTCAAGGCTCAAGTCAGTTCTTCCCTGCCAGTCTGTGGTTGGAAGTTATTTCAATTTGAAAATAAAATGGTTTCTTTTTTGTGGACAACCATTTTAAATAAATCTTTGTAACTGTACATATTTTCATAGTTATGGAATTCAATCTTTTCAGTGTGTGAAAAATAAAGGTTAATTGTAACATTTTCCTGACTTGAGCTTTTCGTAAACACTTGAATGTAGTCACCACCAAATGAATGTGTACTCCTATTTTTCAAATTTTATCCATATTAGCAATCTTTATAGATGGTAGTCAAGGCAAATTAGTAGTGTGTAGGATTTTTCAAATATTGCATCAGTAGATAGTATGCAAACCTTTCAATGACTTCATATAATCTCAATGCATGATGCCATTGGAAAAGAAAATGTTGTTGGTGGCATTATTGTAAGAGCCTAGCCCACCACAAGGTGTTAGAGGCTTGGCATAACTTGAGGTTTCTAGCAAATTGTGGTGGTGCCTCCCAAGGCCAGCACGAGTAGGGCTTGTCAGGACTCCCCCGCAGCGACAGGGAGCGAGGTGCCACATGGCCTAATGATATCCTTCCATTAATGCACATAATATGCCTGTACTCTCCTGCACCTCATGGTTGTGTGTGTGTGTGTGTGTGTTTGTGTGTGTGTGTGTGTTTTATTTTTATTTTCCTTTTTTTGTGCGTTTGCAGGTATAAGTATGTGAAAGTGTGTGCACGTATTTGCTTGTGCTGGTGATTGTTGCTTGTTTGCCTTGGGTTTGAAATTGAAGGTACAGTGGCTGCATGAATATGGCCCAAACTATTAAATCTTTACCAATGGAAGTGACCTGCAGGACTGCCCTGTGTTCGGAGGCATTTTCAATTAATTGGATAATTGAGGTTTAATGTCAAGTGAAAAATTGTCACCAATGCATAAAGTTGATGTGGATAAGGGATAAGTATTAAATATTTTCTGTCCATTGCCTGGCATGTACTTTAATGATTTTATTGGGTATATAGAATGGTAAACTGAAACACTTATGATAACTAGCTCTATGATATTTAGTCCGGTCAGACAAATTTTCCTCAGAAGGATTTTTGCCTCAGACAGTAAAACATGGCATTGACAGGTTCCCAGTAGGGTGACCTTGAGACTCCCCAGATGATCAGTGTGCCCCTAGTGGAGAGTTTTTCCAACACACCAGTGACTCATAACCAGAGTATTTGTACAGTTATGCACCACATAGTGTGTAAGATTCCTGCCCATCCAAAGTTTACAAAATTTGCTTGTAGCTCTAGTTCTTTCTGCCTTCTTGAATGCCTGGCTCTGTCCTCTTGTGACTGAGTTATACAGAATCCAACACCTTCACTTTAGGTATGCATAAATGCCTTAATTCAGAGTCTGTGCTGTTGGTAACTCTGTGGAGGCTGCTTGCTACCCATCTCTGCTGACAGACAGCAGAGGCAACCTACAAAACATCCCACTTCCCTGTGTTGGGGAAGTGGGTGCATGAATAACAGGTCACCAGTTTTACTGTTATGTCGCATATGCAACATAGAATTTTCGCAGCAAGTACATCCTGACTCGTGAAAAATTCATCACCACTCAACTGCTGGGGGAAAAAAAAAAAAAAAAAATCTTTTGAACTAAGAGCCAAGCTAACTTCCTAATCTTCATTTTTCTTCCTCTCTCAAACTTTGCAGTTCCCACTCTGTACTTGAAGTGAGAAGCAACTTGATTAAGTCTAATTTTGTTATTCATTGAAACTGTCCCACCACTTTCATGTGAATTGATTTGGTAGTATGTGTTTAATTTTCAGAAATCCATATAGGGAGTCTAGTACTACTTTACCAATCATTTGAGTCTGGAACCATGGGGTATGAATTTTCTAGATTGTAAAGGGTATATGTATAATAATATTACTACATAATTATATTGTTTTAGAATAGTTGGAATTGTTAAATCCTAAAGGAAGGTTTTGAAACGTCAAGTACTTTTTTTCATTGGATATTTTTTTTTATAAGTGAGGGTTCCCAGTGGTGCCCTGGTTAGTGTGGCACCACTCCCATCCAGCACACACACTCGCTCTTCTCGTCTCTACCCATGTTTTACAAGCTTCTACAAATTTGACTGTTTCATTATAAAACAATAAAATGGGATTTACCACAGTGTTTGAATTAAGACTGAATTAGTTAACAGATATGGTAGAATTTGGCGATGAAAAAAGAAAAGCAAATGGAATTGAACATAGGTGAAACAAAAGTCTAGAAGCCTGATAGGGACAGCAAAAAGAGGGTAAATGGTGATTTTGGTAGAAACTAACTAGGTATGTACTAACCAAATAAAAATACACACACACACAAAAAAAAAAGTGTAATGGAAGGTAAGTAAAGTTTAAACCCGGTAGTAGCGATGGGCCAAATTTGTGGCTTTACTGCATACCAGAGACGGGCCAAATTTTTGGCTTGTCATGAACCCCCCAATATAGAGGATGCATAAACTGATCACAAATGCATTGATATATACCTATTATATAATGATTTGCGTGAGTGATGATTTTTTCTCATTAATTCGCTTAGAGGGGCTTATAAGAAACAGGATCCCTGCAGCTACCGGGTTAAACAAGTTGAAGAGATAGGTATTGGAAAGGCAAAAGGGAGTTGCAGTAAACTTTTGAAACGAGGCTCAGCAATATTGGAGGGGTAGAGGTGGTGATTGGGGCAGCTGTTGACTGAAGTGACAGGAGAGGGAGGGGAATAGAAGGTGGATTCCTCATGTGGGCTGGTTGATTATCAGTGCTATAATGAGAAGCAGCAAAGAGGACAAAAGCAAGGTGAGAGTGGGCATGACCCCTTGTGTAGATGGTAAACAGAAGATACATGCTGATATGTAGAGGGGTAGAAGTGGAGTGGATGTTCATGCTATGCCCACTTGCTTGGGAAGAAGGGGAAAAATGGGTAAGTATTAAAGATAGTACAGATATTGAAAAAGTTTTTGGAACATTTAAAGAAGTAATGTTAACTACATACAACAAAAAAAGTGGTATGAATGAAAGTGGTGAGGGATGGAAAAAGAAAAGGAAATTCATGGTGGACAGAAGAGATAAGGAGGATAGTAAAAGAGAAAAGGGAACTTTTTAAGAAAACTCAAGAAAGAAATGTGGCTGAGCAAGTAAAAAGGGAAAGGAAAAAGAAATAGAATGCAAAATGAAATTAAAACAATCAATAAAAGAAAGTAAGAAGAGTTGATGAAGACTTTGGAAAAAAGACTAATAAGTGACTAGCTCTTGATCTTCTTTGTCGTTATCTTATCCAGGCATCTTCCTTTTCTCCAATTTTGTTTAGGACTCTCCCTGTCATCCATTTAGGTTTGGGTTTTGTTCCAGGAGGGGAGGTACTCTGCAGCGGTACACAGCTTTCTATTATGGTGTTATAGTAATGTAGAAAGATTTGCCATTTGCCTTCAACATCTTTCTCCTTAAACTCCTCTTCCCAGTTGACATCACTAAACATTCTACTTGCTTCTGCATAGTCACCCTTATGGTAACATCTCTTGCGAATCTGTTGGGGCTCCGAAGGCAAACCTTCCACCATGTGATTCAAGTGTGTGAAGGTGTGGTGCCCTGGCCTGACCCGCCTGATGGGAGGGCCTTCCGTGACTCACTCTTGCAAAGTTGCGATTGGGGTATCTTTTTGATCGACTGGTTAAGGAGGGACTTTCCCGTCTCGCTGGTCGCGGGTTCGATCCCTGACGCCGGTGAAACCCTTTCCTTGTCTGGATTGATTTCTCGTGTGTTTCGTGACATGCAGAGGTCTTGTGGAGAAAGAATTGGGACGTAGTAAATGACGAGTGAGAAAAGTAAAAGAGGAACCCAGACGAGAAACTGTAGGGAGACGGACAGCAGGACAGCTGGGAACAGGACGTGCAAACTGTAGTAACCGAGGAGGCGAAGGGGTTGTAGCGTGACTTACCTTCGCGTGCAGCCTCCTCTCCTCCTTGCTCAATGGCCTGCTGAATGTTGACCTCGCCGCCAAGATGGCCCTCACGCTGCACAACGCCTCACCTCCCGGTGTTGTGCAAATCGCAAAACGCTCCCCCGGTTTGTCTTCAGAGCCCCTTCAGCACCCCTGGGGACCGAGAGTGCCAAGCTGACCACACCTTTTTATAGTAAGCTTTTTTCGTTTTTTTCGTTTTTTTTACGGTATAGGAAATAGTTCAAGGGCAAAAAAAGAAAAAGAAAAAAAAAGGAAATCATGAAAACAAGCCTGATACGTACTCTGCTCTGCTCCTACTGAAGCGTGTGTGTGTGTGTGGGGGGGGGTACTGTAGCTAAGGACTCGTTCACACTACAAGCAGAGCAGAGCAGAGCGGTTAGCAGCAGCATTAATTTTTACATGGTTTTGAATGTAAAGACGCTCAGGTGTTCACACCGCAAGCGGAGCGGCAGGCTCGGGAAATTTGGTCGAATTTTTTGCTGCTCGCAGCTAGCGGTCCTCCACGGCTCCACCCTTCAATCAACATGGCCAAGAAGTTATCTACATAGGTGAATTTTTATTGCTGAAGCCAAAATTACAAAAACTGACCAGATTGTGCATAATTAAGGTACAATTTAATGATATATAACAGCCGTATGTTTAGAAAAGCTATTTTGGTGATATTCTGATCCTATACATAATCATCAGTGACCCACACAGCCGTGGGACTTGGCTTTAACAACGAAATTCCATGTTCCTTTGTAAATCGTTACATTTTCATCATCCTTCCACATAAACTCCGAGGAGTTTATCGGGCTGTTGCCTGCGAATGATTCTTCTGCAGGTCGCCCTGCTCTGCTTATACGTGAACACCTAACCGCGCCGCTCTGCTCTGCTTGTAGTGTGAACGAACCCTAAGGGCCGCTTTCACAGTCGTCTGGTACTCACCCTAACCAAAGGCCCTACCATCCTGGTAGCAGCCGTTACCATCGCCTCGATCCGCTTTCACAGTCGCTGTTTTCGTGGTGCCGGTGACTACCAGTACCAGCGTGGTGACGGTCATGGCAAGACGAAGGCGCGTGGCTCGGCAGTGTTGGCGCGCCGGAGCGGCGGGAAATGTCAACATTACATCAGCTGAGCGGAGGATTGTGAAGGATAAATGTGAAAAATAGAGTATATACAAGGAGTAAACGTGAAGAATAAATATAAAGAATAACGGAGATGTGATGCAAAAATGTGGTGTCTCGCTGTAATACACCGCTCAAATCTGCTGATAGCCTAATATTTCCAAGGGATAGCTAATAGGTGAAAATTTATTTAATAATGGTGACCAGTAATAAAGTTCTATTATTTAACGGATGTCAGCAAGAGAGTCTCCTCACCTGTATATATTCATTACATTTGTTCATTATTCACACTTATTTAGCAGGCTTCACATTTATTCATTACATACCATGGCTGATTTCGTTATATGTATGACCTATGCATATACATACATATGAGGCTATCTAGAATAATACGATCGTATATTCTTATATGCCATCTTGGTCAAACTCTCGAGAGTTTGACCAAGATGGCATAACAAGTGAATAATGGTGCATGACATGTATTAAAGTCCTCCCTTCTCCTTTACTGTGCATTTTGCAACAATAAACATTCAGTCAATCAAACTGAAATTCTCAGCAGGACGTTGACTGTCAGCAGGTGAAGAGAGTTCATGTCATTCAAAGTCTTCTAATTATTTTCTCATATTACCATTGAAGCCATGCAACGTGATGCTGTATAGTGTAATATTTTTTTTACATCCATTTAAAGAAATAATTTAACCACTTGAGGGCAAGAATTTGTACTATTTACTTATTAATGTCACTGGTAAGCTCCATTGGGGAGCCCCCGCGGCTACCAGAGCTCCGTTACCAGAGGGTCCAATCTCTGGTACTGGTGCAAACAGCTGTGACTGTGCGACTGTGAAAGCGTATTTCTTGTTGGTAGCGGCGATCGTCGCTCATTGGCAACGATCAACACAAACAAACGTGACTGTGAAAGCGGCCCTAAGTGACGTGTGTGTATTATGGTTCTTATTCTCTCTGTCTTCCTTACCCTGTTTATTTAGGGTTATTTTTTTCTCTTTTCTTCTCTCTTTTCCTTGCCTGCCCCGCACCTCCTTTGTTTATTTCTTCTTCCTTTCTTCTTTTTCCTCTCTCTCTCTCTCTCTCTCTCTCTCTCTCTCTCTCTCTCTCTCACGTCGTATCTGAAGAGGAAAAGGAGTGAACTTCGAAGGGCCGGTGATGGAGACGCTCGGCTCACTCTCGCCGGTGCACACCACGTCGGGCTGCTTCACCCTGGGTTAATGTTATTTTAAACTTATTTATATTCATTAGTAATTTCCATATCCTAAAACAAATTTCACAGCACATTCCATCAATATCCATGCACGTTTACTGCCAAAATCTGTTTTATTGCTGATGTGATGAGGGAGAAATAAATGCTTGCTATCCCCCCTTCTCTCTCTCTCTCTCTCTCTCTCTCTCTCTCTCTCTCTCTTAATATCGTAGGTAAATCTCGTCCAGAATGTAAAATAGAAAAATCGTTGGAAATTTATCTATGTGACGGCTGGCAGCGGCGGAGGCTGCAGCAGCAGCAGCAGCAGCAGCAGCCAAAAGCATCAGTGTGGTTCCGGCCACGAGTGAGTGTGGAGGTTGAAGTCACATCCTTTTATAGGTGCATAACTTTTTGCTGTGTACTTTGACGGTTAAAATTTCGACAGTGGAGAAGACTTTGCTTTGAAGGACTATAAACCTCGCTTGTCTTCCTCGTGCAAGCTGAGTGACGGCGGCGAAGGGGAGCGGTGGCGGGTTTAGTAATTCTGTGTATTATAAGTTATTTCAAGTCAGTGTTAACCAAACTTGTCCATCTTTCGAGAGTCATTTACGACCGAGTATGTGTCGCTGCCCATGAACGAGGTGTCTGGAGTGATATAGGAGTACAGTAAGTGAACATTTTTATAGACGGGAAAGAAAGAAAATAAGAGTGGGAAGCTGGGCAAGGTATATTGGTAATTTAATAATGTGACAAAATTAACCGATGGCGAAGTGAATAATGGAAATACAATAGCGAGAGTAGTTCACACGAAGAAATGTA
The DNA here is from genome assembly GCF_024679095.1 of Eriocheir sinensis. Lineage (NCBI taxonomy): Eukaryota > Metazoa > Arthropoda > Malacostraca > Decapoda > Varunidae > Eriocheir > Eriocheir sinensis. The sequence goes on along the minus strand of NC_066546.1, from coordinate 13,362,205 downwards.
TACTTATGCTCTTGAATACTGTTTGTTTTAAAAGGTCAATGCGTGTTAGATTAAAAGATAATGTAAATACCCACTGATTGAAAGTTAAAGACGACACGAAAAGCGTAATTTGTATGCTCTTAAATATCGTTTGAAGTAAGTGATGCATGCGTATTTGAGTTAGAGGTTCAAGATACTGTCAATGAGCACGAGTTTAAGAGTTGAAGTTGTCACTGCAAATGGCTATCCGAATGATCCGATGTATTTAGTTTCAAGACGTCAACGATCGAATGGGAAGTGACGAGTGAAAGTGAGTGGCGCTTAAATAACTGGAGTGACGAAAGGTGCGAGACAGGTGAGTGACTTCGAGGAGAAAAAGTGATGCGTCGATACGGGTCGTTTATGTAATAGTTGTTTGCTTTTACATTGTTCTGAGTGGTCATTCTCTCTCTCTCTCTCTCTCTCTCTCTCTCTCTCTCTCTCTCTCTCTCTCTCTCTCTGTATGTGTGTATGTGTATGTGTGTGTGTGTGTGTGTGTGTGTGTGTGTGTGGTGATTGAATTTATCCGCTCATTATGATTCTATGGTGGTACGTGTCTCCGTTATCTACCTTTGTCTCATATTTCCCTAACTCTTCGACTCTGTTCTAAGTGGGCGAGCTGTTAGCGCCGTGGTTGGAGGTTGTGTAGCCATCACGACGGTAGGAAAGGTAGACAGGAACGGAGCCAGGTAGATTAATAAATAAATACCGTATCGAAAGTAAGACGCCGGGATGGAGATAAATGGATTGGGAAACGGAGAGAGAGAGAGAGAGAGAGAGAGAGAGAGAGAGAGAGAGAGAGAGAGAGAGAGAGAGAGAGAGAATGTATATATGAATAAATAAATATGGATAGGTACGGAGATACATAGACAGCTTGATTGATATGCAGTTAATACACGAAGGATTGGAAGCTTTCGATGGGTGTTAGAAAGAATTTTGGATAGGGAGGACAGGTGGGAAATAATGAAAGGATCTCTGGAGTAGCGTGTGTTGACAGACTGACCTCTCTTAGTCACCATAACGTATGTGTATGATTGATATTTAAATACTAACAAAGCTTCTTATATGATTATGTTGATGCGTGATCCATAAATAGAAAAGTTTATTGACAGATGCATTGATAGAACAGCATTTATTTGGGAATTATGTAGAAGAGAGCTAGGCTAATTTAGGTACAATTATATATTTAGAGAGACAGACGAGTGACTGAAGGCAGACACACTATACTCTTTTTCTTTAATATCATCCTTTTTCTCCACTTCTTTTCGCCATCATCATCATCATCATCATTCTTCCTTTTTTCTCTCTTCCTCTTCTTCTTCTTCTTCTTCTTCTTCTGTTTTCTTCTTCTGTTTTCTTCTTATCCTTCTTCTTCTGTTTTTCTTCTTCTTCATCTTCTTCTTCTTCTTCTTCTTTTCAGTACTGCTTCAGGATAACTCGTATACTTCATGACTCATCCGAAAAGAGACAGAAAGACGCACAGAGACTATCTGCTACAAAAAGACAGGCGAATGAATAAAGCGGCGAATATAACACACCTGGCAAGCTCCTACCCATCACCTGCCTTAAGCTTCTGCGGGATAACTCGTATACTTAACCTTTCACGTGAGATGGTATTCTCTGACGCTTCCGCCTCTCACATTAATCATATCAATAGCCCGATAAAGAGATTAATCCGGTTCTTATGAGTGTGTCCGAGGCTACAGAATAGAAGGGTCAAACTACCACCAGGATCTTAAAGGTACTCCTGGAAATGCTAGGCTACAGAACAGAAGAAGGGTCAAACTACCACCAGGATCATAAAAGTACCCCTGGAAATGCTAGGCTACAGAACAGAAGAAGGGTCAAACTACCACCAGGATCATAAAGGTACTCCTGGAAATGCTAGGCTACAGAACAGAAGAAGGATCAAACTACCACCAGGATCATAAAGGTACCCCTGGAAATGATCCAGACTCCTACGAAACCTTTGTCAAATATGAATGCTTGGCCGCAGAAATGTTTTGAAGATATGACCCCAGAGCTCTCAGTGCCTAGGTGTGAGTGGGGGGTGGGTGAGGGGGGGGCGTTGTTCACCTCACCAATCTCCAGTGACATTTTTAAACATTACGTAGCCTAAGCTCACATATTAAACAAGGCTTTCATAAGAGTTTGGGTCATTTCCTTCGGTACTTATTTGACCCTGGTGGTAGTTGGACCCTTCTTCTGTACCATGAACCCCAAAAAACACTCATTAAAACCCGACTGTTCTCTTTTTTTTGGCCTTTGGAAATGGTTGATGTGAGAGGGAGAAGCGTCTGACACTACCAGCCCCTTGAGCCATACAGGGCGTGAACATTGTCGCCTGGGTGTGCTCACGGCTGCCACACTTCATTAACCTGTGTGGCTCACCTCAACACCTTGTACCGCTGCCTAATGACGTGGGTGTCTTTTTTTACTTTGATGTTGCGCGTTGTTACTTCGGGAGGCGCCTAATAATTGTTTATAAGCGCGTTCTCTTGGAAACACATTATACTCTTTTTTTTTTTATATCTTCCTTTTTCTTCGCTTCTTTTCCCCATCATCATCATCATCATCTTTCTTTCTTTTTCTTTTTCCTCTTCTTCTTCTTCTTCTTCTTCTCACAACTACTACTACTACTACTACTACTACTACTACTACTACTACTACCATTACTCAACCATTACTATATGTTATCTCCCTTGGCATTAGTCTTGTCAGTAGTTACTCGGCCATTAATAAAAGGTCACAAAAGGCTGCGGGACGTCCCATTATGAAGATATTTCTGTCGTCCAGGGAGCAAAGATGAATGGAGGGAATGAACGTGATATTTCCAAGCCATTTGACGTTTTGGCTTTTACTCTGAATGCCGGACAAAAAAAGAGATAAAGAAGGAAATAAAATCGGTGAAAAAATATGTAGCTTCAGGAATCAATTTTTATTTTATTACCCATTTCTTGTTTTTTCTTATATATCAACAGTTTGTTTTTCTCTTCCTTTGACAGTTTGACTTTTCTTCTGTCGCACAAAAAATGAGACAAAGAAGGAAATAGAAGCTGTGAAAAAATAGGTAGTTTCAAAAATCCGTTATTATTTATTAGACATTCCTTGTTTTTTTTTTTTATATATCAACAGTTTTTTTGCTCTTCCTTTGACATTCCGACTTTTCTTCTGTCGCACAAAAGAAGGAGATAAAGAAGGAAATGGAGGTGAAAAAATATATACCTCCAGGGAACGATTATTATATTACTTTCTACATCAATTTATTTTCCTTCCTCACACCCCGTTTTCTACATCAACACTATTTACCCCCGCGAGATTTTGGCTTTTCTTCTGCCACCCAAAAAGGAGATAAAGAAGGAAATGGAGGTGAAGAAATATACACCTCCAAGGAACGGTTATTATATTACCTTCTTCCTTGACATTTTGATTTTTCTTCTGCCGCCCAAAAAGGAGATAGAGAAGGAAATATGTGAAAAAATATATATATGCCTCCAGGGTAACTATTTTTATTCTATTTTTGTACATTAGTTCGTTTTCTCTTGATACCGCGGGGTGAAAGAAGCGACTCATTTCCCATTTTCTTTCATATTTACGCTTATTTTTCTTTCTTTTCCTGGTTGTCTGCTTTATTTCTTCGTCTGTCTCTTTGTGTTTGATAGTCTTTGTGTGTTTGCCCGTTTTTTTTTATATCGACGCTTTTTTTCCTTCCTATATGGCATTTTGATTTTTTTTCCTGCCACTCAAAAAAGGAGATAAAGGAGACAGAGGTGAAAAAAATGTATACCTTCAGGGAACGATTATTATATTACTTTGTATATCAATTAATTTTCTCTTTATGTTTCGGGGCAAAAGAAACGACTCATTCCTCATTTTTTTTATATATCAACAGCTTTTTCCACTTGATATTTGACTTTTCTTCAGCCATAAAAAAACGAGACAGGTGAAAAAAATATACCTCCAGGGAACGATTAATATATCACTTCACATCAATTCAATTTTCTCTTCATGCTGTGAGGTAAAAAGAAGCAACCCATTCACCATTTTCTTATGCACCAACACATTTTTTTCCCCTCCTCTAAAAGAAAAAGGAGGAGAAAAAGAATGCGTATTATGCAAAGCTGGAACTTCTAACTTTCCTTCTTTTTCAGGCCTTTATTTCCTTACAATTGCCAAAAATGGAGGAAGAAAGGCAGAGGGGGCGAGGAAGGGGAGTGGAGGGATGGGAGGAGGGGTAGAAGGGAGGAAGAAAGGGAGGGAGAGGAGGCAAGAAGGGGGGAAGAAAACAGCCACACAAAAGACAAAAAAAAAAAAAAAATAAGCCTCCAGCATATTCCAAAAGGTGTGTGTGTGTGTGTGTGTGTGTGTGTGTGTGTGTGTGTTATGGGTAGGGGGCTTTTCTTCCTTGATTTCTGTTTGTAGACCCCTTTCCCCTCCTTCATTCCCCCCTCTCTTTTCCTCCCTCCCTCTCCCCTCTCTTCCCCTCCTCCTCTCCCCCTCCCTCCCCCGCGGCCTCACCAAACGTTCCCCTTTTTGTGTATTTTGGACACGTTTGGGATTTTCTTGTTGTGGTTATTTTGGATATTCTTTCGTGTCTTTTTTTCTCATTTATTCAGTCTTTTATTTTTTTTTCGTACGTTTTCTATGATGGTTATTTTTTGTTGGTTATTGTTTCTATTTCGTGTTTTTTTATTTTTTATTTTCTTGTTCCTTGTTCTATTTCTTTTCTCTCTCTGTTTTATTTCTTGTTCTTGTTCTATTTCTTCTTATTCTTCTTTAACGTCATTAATTATGCCATCCTCGTTCATTTGTTTTCTTTTCCGTTTTTTTCCTTTTTCTTGTTTCTTATTCTGTTTCTTTTATTTCTGTTTCACTCCTTCTTGTTCTTGTTTTATTTGTGTTTCTTTTTGTTCTGAATCTTCATTTTTCTACTTCGTCTTTTTCTTCGTTATCTTGTTCTCTATAATGATCTTTTCACGATGTTTTTTTTTGCTTAGTTGTCATCCACCCTTTACTATTACTACTACTACTACTACTACTACCAAAACTAGGATAATATTTGTTTTGTCATCCGCCGTAAATTCCATGTTTAAAATTGCAATGTTTAATTTTATCATTAATTATTTTTTCTGTAAGTTTAGTTATTTTTATGAGGCAGCGTTCATGTGTGTGTGTGTGTGTGTGTGTGTGTGTGTGTGTGTGTGTGTGTGTGTGTGTGTGTGTGTGTGTTCTTCCGCAGTTTATGATGGTTATAAATAGTATACAAACAATTTTACTTTGGTTACACACACACACACACACACACACACACAAGCGAGAGAGAGAAGAGAGAGAGAGAGAGAGAGAGAGAGAGAGAGAGAGAGAGAGAGAGAGAGAGAGAGAGAGAGAGAGAGAGAGAGAGAGAGAGAGAGAGAGAGAGAGAGAGAGAGAGAGAGAGCGCAAATCCCTGAACGTTAGCGTAAGTTCATAACCCTTTTCTCAGTAAGGTGATATATCTGCATGGTCTGTCAACTGTGTGTGTGTGTGTGTGTGTGTGTGTGTGTGTGTGTGTGTGTGTGTGTGTGTGTGTGTGTGTGTGGTTCCTTGTTTCCTTAATTCTAGTCTTCGTTCTCTTTTAAAAATTTTCCATGTCATATTTTCCGTTTTTTCCTCTTCCTCTTTGTTCTTTTTTTCTTGTCCTTGTCCTTCTGCTTCTTCTTCTTCTTTGCATTCTTATTTCTTTACATTATATTTCTTCTTACTTTTCTACCTCCTCCTCCACTTCTTCCTCATCTTCCTTCCCCTCTTATATATATACGGTACTTCTACTTCTACTGCTACCACTACTACTACTACCACCACTACTACTTCTACTACTACCACCACGACTTCTACAATTACCATCATTAGTAGTACAACAGAAGCACTTATTCACGGCTCTCAGCACTCAAAAATATTTCTCACCTTTCATCATCATACATTTTGGCTCGTGCGAGGTGTCAGGTGTTACCCACTAATTATGCTCGTGTGCCCGCGGACCAGGTGTTGTGCTGGCAAAGGTAATTATGCCTACGAATGTCATTAAACGCCGCCAACAGTGATCTTTGTACATTTCAGTGGTATTAATGCAAGGTAGAGTTCGGCTTTGTTGATTATGATCGTAAGAATGATGATAATGATGATAATGATAGTGTTAATAATTATAGTTTTGAATAAGAAGTTATGATCTCATTACGTACAAATTTCATAGCACTATCTCAGCACTGTAAATATATTAGCAATTTTTCACTTCTCTAAACCCTAGTCTCTCCCTCTCCTCCCTTCCTCCCTGGCAGCTGAATATTAGAAAGGAGAGCGAGTGATTTAGCAGATATATTTACGGTCAGACAAATCTATTGAGACGTAATAATAACGACGACGATAATAGTAATAATAAATCTTTGTCTGCCATTTTTTTGGACGCTTTTCGAATATAAAGTCACCTTGGCATTAAAGTGTAAACTAAACTACGTACACATACCTCATTACGTATAAATTTCACAGCATTAACTCAGCACTGTAAATATAATAATTATTTTTCTCTTCCTAAAACCCTTGACGCACTATCTCTCTCCCTCCCTCCTATCCTCCCATGACAGCTAAATATAGTAAAGAAACGCCTGTGATTTGAGAGCTGGGTACGGTCAGGCTAATCTATAAAGACGTGAGAATAATGACGGTGAAAATAATAACAATAATAATTCAATCTATCATGTTTTGGACGCGTTTTGAATATAAAGTTACCTTGGCATTAAAGTGTAAATTAAACCACGTACACAGACCTCATTACGTATAAATTTCACAGCATTAACTCAGCTCTGTAAATATATTAGCTATTTTTCCCTTCCTCTAACCCAGTGTCGGTATTTTCAGACATTTCCGCCTCATATCGACTCTTTCCACAGGCCGAAAAGGAGATTAATCCTGTTCTAATGACTATTGTTATAGGTTCAGGGTACAGAGGAAGGATTAAACTACCACCAGGGTCATAAAAGTATCCCTAGAAATGCCCACAACTCCTACGAAAGCCATGTAGATAAACTATGTGTGCTAGGACGTCTTTTAAGAATATCTGGACTCGGTCTCTCCCTCCCTCTCTGGAAGCTAAATATAGGAGAGAAAAGCATGTGATTTGGCAAGGCTGGGTACGGTCAGGCAGATCCATAAAGACGTTATTTCAATGGGGTGTGAATCGTCGCCTTTACGGTACGGTACAGCGATACGGTCCTGGTCGTAGAGGAAGCCGCTTATGGGGTACGAGAGGTCTTACGTAGCGGTTTTCTCCCTCTCTCTCTCTCCCGCTGGTACGATTCTGGTTATGGTTAGGGTGTGGAGGGAAGACTTGCTTGGCTGCCTGCAATGCTTGGCTGGGCCGGTGTGTGTGTGTGTCTGTGTGTGTGTGTGTGTGTGTGTGTGTGTGTGTGTGTGTGTGTGTGTGTGTGTAAGATAGATAGATAGATAGATAGATATATAGGTAGGTACGTACGTAGACAGACAATTAGACAGACAGACGGACATACACATACAGAAATACAGACCGATAGATATACAGTGTCAGACAGATAGACAGACAGGCAAAGGCATACATTTGGAGACACAGACAAAAAGACAGACAGAGAAGGAGAGAAACAGAGACACACTAGCACACACACACACACACACTCACAAACACCCCCACACACACATCTACCCTCCCCCCCACCCCCACACACACGCATCGAAAAAACAAAACAAAACAATCTCCTGTCTTGCATAATGGCGCGAAACACCTTATTATCGGCGCCACAACGGCCGACACCACACGTTTCTCATCCCGGGGCGCGCCAACAATACAGGGCACCACAGGGGGAAGCTGCTGTGGCCGTTTGACATTATAATTTCATATGCAAGATAATAATTTTACGCCTGGCTTCCTTCAGCTTAAGGGCGGAGCAGCGGCGGCGGCGGCGGTGGTGATGGTGGTTGTTGTTAGTGGTGGTGATGGTGGTAGTGGTAGTGGAGGTGACGATGGTGGTGGTGGTGTTTGTGATGGTGGTTGTGGTGGTGGTGTCAGTGGAAGATAGATAAACAGATAGATAGATAGACAAATGGGTTGATAGATAGATAGAGAGTTTATTTCCCATTACAATATCACAAACTTTTACGTATTAATTTGATAAAACTACTTGTAATTTACTTAACTAATGTTCATCTATACAATTTTGTTCACTATTTGCTTTACGTCCCTTTGTCGGTCTGTTTTTTCTCCTCTTAATATGTGCGATTCTGTCTGTCTGTCTGTCTGTCTGTCTGTCTGTACCTTTCCGCGTCTTTACGTTTTATTGTTGTAAGTGATTTGTCTCGCTGTTCCTTTTGTTCCTTCCTCCTTTGTGTCCTTTTCTGCTCCTCCCCCTCCCCTCCCCCCCATCTCTCTCTCTCTCTCTCTCTCTCTCTCTCTCTCTCTCTCTCTCTCTCTCTCTCTCTCTCTCTCTCTAGGAGGATTACCGTACAATTAGCTCCGATTTGCCGCTGATTGCCGAAGTTTTAAGACTGCTGTGCGTTAATCAACCTTGTGTGTGTGTGTGTGTGTGTGTGTGTGTGTGTGTGTGTGTGTGTGAGAGAGAGTGAATGAGAGAGAGGAAAGGGGGGAGGGGGAGGAAGTATATAGGTACGTACAAATTACTACTACTACTACTACAACTACTACTACTACTACTACTACTACTACCACTGCTACTACTATTACCACTGATAATAATGATAATGATAATAAAAATAAGAGACAACAATAATAAATGATAACTCTATGAAAGATAATGGATGTGTAAACAAAATCATCCAACTTGTCGAAAATATCCCAACGTTAATAATAATAATAATAATAATAATAATAATAATAATAATAATAATAATAAAAATAATAAAAGGAGTCTACCCGAAGTGTAGCAATAAGCGCAGAAAAGAGAGAGAGGCAGTAAAAGCGAAAATCCTTCTCTGCTATTGGCTCCTGATATTGGACGGGGAAGGGATTAGCATCGTCCACTACTAGAGGAAGAAAAATGAAACTACAGTGCAAAGAATAATTAAAAATAGACAAAAAAGTGTTGCTGAAATTGGACTGTCGTGTAGCGTAGAGTTTCCTCGTGACGATCAATGACAAGGAAGGAGAAAGTGAAGGTGTACTATGGAAAGAGAACTTGAATGAAAAATATAGTTAAACTTGTTGAAAAGGAATGTCGTGCAGTTTTAAGTGAATTTGTTAAGAAACATTATTAAAATAGCTGAATCATTCTATTCTAGGTTGAAAAAAGAGGGAATGAGAATATGAGAGTATAAAAGCGGAACTTAAATAAGAAAGTACATAAATAAACATGCTTAACAGGAGTGTTGTGTTGGATTAATTGAGTTATGCTAAAAAATAATATACGAGCTTGATTATTCATTCTAACATGGTATAAAAAAGTGAAGATAGAGTAAACTAGTGCAAGCAGGTCGTCGTAATTCATTCAGTCATACAGTTTTGTTTAATTTATTGCCATCATTGTCAATTATCGTCGGAGTTTTCCCAAGAGATAATCAGTTTGAGATATTCATTTAAAAGTAGAACAAAGTAGTATCTCAGTGTGTTTTCTTTTACATTCACCCACATGAGGAAAGTTTAGGTCCTCGTTTCTACTTCGTGCTTCATAATCTGAGACACTTCGAACTTATTTTTTTTTCTAGGGCTGTTTTTTCATCATTGCTTCTTCCTCGTTTCTCTGGCTTAAGGAAACTCTGTGTATTCGATCAGTCAGGTTTTGAGATATATAGGAGTGAAAGACAAACCGACGAACAGACACACGGACAACGTCGAAAACATCATCGCCCGCCCCGCTGCGAAGAGGCGCGCGATAAAAATGCGGAAAATGGAACGGCGCGTAGTTTTGTTCTAAGGCTGAAAGAATTACGTTAATTATTCCATTCCGGCCTGAAAAAAAAGGCAGCTGGGAAAAAGAAGAAAAGTGAAAAAAAAAGAGTACACGGAAACACGCGAGCGTTGTATCAAACATTTAACTTGAAAAACAAACAAAAAAAACGAGGCAGAGAATGAAATGGCGTGGAGGGTTGTTCCGGGAAAATAAATTACGTAAACTATTCTATTTCAGGTTTAGAGTATAAAAAACCCCACAATAGAGAAGAATAAAGTTAAAGTGTTAGTCTCCTTTTAATCTATTTGCGATCATTCAATCAGTTTCAATCAAAGGGAGAAAGAAGTGGTTTAGACCGAGATAGTGGTAGAGGAGAGTAAAAATTAAATAATAAAAATAAAGCAATAGAATCAAACAGAAAGGTGAAGAATGAAGTAAAAAGTGAGTCTCAACCAAAGTCTCCCCAAGAGTTACTCAGAAGGAAGTGGTTTAGACCGAGATAGTGGTGGATAAAAGAGTGAAAATAAAATAATAAAAAAATAAAGAAATAGAACCAAAGAAAAGGGAAAAGAATAACATAAAAAGCGAGTTTCAACCAAAGTCTTCCCAACAGTTAATCAGAAGAGTTAGTTTAGCCCAAGAAAGTGATGGAGAAAAGTGTAAACATAAAATAATAATAAAATAAAGAAATAGAACCAAAGAGAAGGGAGAAGAATATAGCAAAGGGATGGAGAAAAGATTAAAAAAAAAGTAATGAAACGTAATAATAAAACAAAACAGAAAAGAACAAAGTAACAATATTTATAAAGGTGGAAAGCGTGGCAATTACTTATTCGAATAATTGAACTCTGCGCGAATATTGGAGTGGATAAATCAGTCAGCGGGCGAAGTGGAGGCAAATAAATAAATATAAACTTCGCCTAACATTTAGTGGACAATTTCGTGGACTTCGCCAGCGTTGATTTCCCGGGAGTGGCCGACCGGTGGCGAAATTCAGATCAGCGCGAGAAATTAAAGGAAAGGATTCGGCCAAGTGATTTTGTGTGTGTGTGTCTGTGTGTGTGTGGGGGGGGGGTGAGGGGGGGTGCGCGTGTGCGTGTGCTTAAAGAGAACAAAGGATGCGAAGTCTCCAGCATAATGAACTGAGAAAAATCACCAACATAACAAAAAAAAAACAAAAAAAAAAAACACCGCTGCTCTTTCGTGGTATATGACTCTCCGTGTTAATATATATTGTAGTGCGTCTGCGTGTGCTTGAAGTGACGAGAAAAATAACAGACAGAAAAATAACAGACAAACACCGCTGCGTCTTCGTGGACTCTTCTCTAACTCTCCCATGGTAATACATTGTAATGGCTGCTCAGAGGTAAAGCCGCCTGCTACACTTTTTGGGGGCCTACAGCGCGTGTTTACCAGTTCTGAAATATTTAAACGGAGTAAAACGCTGCCCCATTTTTTTTTTCCTTTCTGAAGACCGATAGTATGTACATGTTACGAGGTGGTTGTAATATTCAGGCTGAAAAAAGAGCCTTGCTTCTCTTTCATTGGGAAGAAAAACTGTTATCTGGTGTTTCTGCCAAAATTTGTTATATATTTAAAGTGAAAAATTGTGTCTTTACTCCCAGGAATTTTTGTAGAACTGGTAGTATTTTTCAAAAAGCTATTGTCTATATTTACACTGAAGAAAAAAACACTCTAATGCTTCTTGAAAAACTGACATCCACGTCTAGAAGTCAAAACATTCAATCTTGGAGAGCAAATGTCTACACAAGGGAGCAAGCTCGCCTCAGGAAGAAGTGTGTGTGCAGTGATGTAAAAGTGTGAAGGAGAATCGTGGTCTTCCTGGGAACCTGAAGGCTGCTGTGAAAAGGCTGTACATTGAGTAGAAAGAAAGAAAAGAAAAAAAAAAAAAACCCGGAAGGCCTATACAAGTGAAAACATTAAAAATAGAAAAAAATGTATAAGCTCAAGTGAATATGCTTGTAGTGTTTGTACTCGTGGCAGCTATTTAGTGTGTGACGGAAAACCTGAGTGAGTGAGAATCTCTGCTTCCTGGAAAGAGAACTGACGACACACGGAGAAAAAAATAACGAGGTAAAAGATCCTATTACCCCAAAGTGAACATGTTACCGGGCAGAGCGGTGAGTGTGTGACGGAAGGAAGGCCGCGAGTGAGTGCGTTCGTGATGGCGGGCAGGCGGCAGGCGGGGGCACAGTAGCTCGGCCTGACAGTGAAGGCTGAAGTCTGTTGATCCCCGGAGCGCCAGTCAGTATTAGTGGTGGTGGTGGTGGTGGTGTGCCCATCAGTGCGGTGACTTGGAGACATCAGTGGTCCGTCAGCGCCCTCTTGAGGATGACGCGTGTCACCCTCCTCCTCTGCACCCTCACCCTCGGCTACAAGGGTGAGTATATGTGTTTGTTTGTATGTGTGTGTGTGTGTGTTTCTCTGTGTGATGCATCTTCTTAACTGTGTTTCTGGGGTGTTTGTCGTGTATTGTAACTGTGTATTTATCCGTATCTCTCAAAACGTCTGTCTACTTCCGTGTGTGTGTGTGTGTGTGTGTGTGTGTGTGTGTGTGTGTGTGTGTGTGTGTGTGTGTGTGTGTGTATCTCGTTTTTCTTCCACCGTGATTTTCTCTTGTAAATTCCAATCAACATTCCCTTGCATTCCTCTATTTACATTTTTTGGATGTTTTCTGCCCATGTTTGCCAACTCTCAAAACATTATTATTATTTGGTAAACAATTCTACGCTAACACACACACACACACACACACACACACACACACACACACACACACACATATAGAGTTCTTGGAAATTTTATGCATTACGGAAAAAAAGGAAAAATAGAAAAAACTTCTGCGGAGGAATCATTAATTTTTCATCCTTCATCTCATCTGCTCTTGTTGACTCGTGTATTCTTTTCTCTTTTTCTTGGTTTCCGTTTTTTTTTTTTTGCATTTCTTGTTCGCGTTTTTTTTATTTTCTTTATTTATGTTTCTCTCATTTTTTGGCTTAGACAGCGTAGTAAGTTTCTATAGCCGGGAAGGGCATGTTGTTGTTGTTGTTGTTGTTGTTGTTGTTGTTGTTTTTAGTTGTTTTCTTTGTTTATTTTTTTTTGTGATGGTGTTAGTGAGTGACTTTTTTTGCTTATTCCACTCCTCCTCCTTCTCCTCCTCATCTTCATCATAACCATTTCTAATCATTACATTTTCTATTACCAGCTTAAAGTCACTCGCATTTATAGTATCTCCAATCAAACACACACACACACACACACACACACACACACACACACACACAAAAGTTCCAGTAGTCTCATATACGCGATAGACTCAAGGGCGTATGCGACTAAGATGAGCATCGAGGCCACGCGCAGTTATACACTATACTTCGACCTCTTTCCTTACCTACCGTACATTAACCTAACATGATCAACAACAACGCCAGAGGGTAACAGAAGGAGAGCGCTAACCTCTCAACCCTCCCATATCCTCCCCAGTAAGGACATTAACCCAAGCTTATTAAATAACATCATAGCGGGGAGCCTTCAGTCGCCGGCCTCCCCTCTGTGAAGACATTAACCTAATCTTATCAAATATCTCCGTCCCAGCGGGGGTGTCGGGGCCCTCTTGTGGGATGCCGCCCCCAATGATACCTGGCTTCTGTTGTTGCTCTTGTGTTGGGATTATTGGCTTGTGGTGGTGTTGGTGGTGTTGTTGGTGTTATTGTTTGTTTGGGGTAATAAGGTTATGTTTGGTGTTTTGTTGGTATTGTTATTGTTGTGGTTATTTAGGGCTTAAGGGGTTTATGATGCGGTTCCTTGTCTTGTTTTTGTTCTTCTCGTTCTTGGTCTTCTTTTTCTTGTTCTTTTTTTTATCTTCTGCACTATTGTTATTATTATTTGGTTTCTTCTTCTTATAACTTACCATCATCATCATCATATTTTCTTGTTCTTGTTCTTGTTCTTGTTCTTCTTTTTCTTTTTCTTTTTCTTCTTCTTCTTCTTCTTCTTCTTCTTCTTCTTCTTCTTCTTCTTCTTCCTTTTCTTCTTGCAGTTTTCATTATTTTCTATATTTGTTAAATGTTATTAATGAAAAATGAAAATGCCCTACACGCCCTCCCTTCCATTTGCTGTAAACATGTTAATAGCTTCTTTTTTCTTTTTTTTTCCTGTTGTTTGTTCAAGCCTCATCATATTCTGCCAGACTTTTGTCATGTAAATATTTAGTTTCTCTGACACACATTATTTTTTTTATATATTTTGTTATCTCTTCCTTTTCTGTAAATATGTTAATACCGTTATTTTTTAGTTGTTTTTTCAAGCTTCATCATATTCTCCAAGCCTTTTTTTTCATGTAAATATTCAGTTTCTTTGACATTTTCTGTTTATTTTAATTCGTCATGTATTAAGGTTGCCTCTGTCTCTCACTAACACATGCATACACATATACATACAATCATACATACATACATACATACATACATACAATAGCAAGGATCTCTATCTCTATGCTATACATGTGGTCGGGATCACACACTGTCAATAACTTTTTTTTAAATATAGTTTCTCTTCCTCTTTTGCATCATATGAATTTTTTTTTCTATTTGTCATGTCTGAACTTCGTACTTCCTGACTGAACACACACACACACACACACACACACACACACACACAGAGGACACGACATTTTCCATCCTCGAGAACAAGAAATATTATGCAAAAGAGAAAATCGAGCGAGTAGTTTTTTTTCATTTCTCTCTCTCTCTCTCTGTGTGTCTTGCATGCTGTATTGCGGGGAGCGGCGCCCCCAGCCTCGCTAAACATCACGCTTCTCAGGAAATGCCTCGCTAAACAAAACCTCCAAAAAATGTTGCAGAAACGTTGCAGTCAAAATATTATTCGACTGGCGACGTTTTCTGTGGGAGGGAGCGAGGGAGGGAGGGCAGGGATGTGTTGGAGGGGGTGAGGGGGTGGGGGAAGGGTAGTGAGGGGAGGGATGTGAAGGTTGGGGTGTGAGGGGGAAAGTGTCAGAGAAAGGGGGTGAGGGAAGGGACGATGGTGGGGAGGAAATAATGTATTGATGTGTGTGTGTGTGTGTGTGTGTGTGTGTGTGTGTGTGTGTGTGTGTCATATACAGATTTTACTTTATGAATCATATATATTTTTTCTCGGTCCTGTAACTTTTTCATTTTTTTTCTCGTTTGATATTCGTTTCCGTGGTTTTGCTGTATTTTTTTCAGTATTTTTTACTCTTCATTTCCATTTCTCTTTATTTACACATCAACAAAAGAGCGGATTGTGTTTCACCTGTCCGGGGATAAAGAACTCATCACTTATGCAACGTGAACAATTTTTTGATGTTTCGTGTTGGATACTATCAGTGAGGCTTTATCTAAACATGCTTCGACTAGGGACGTTTCCTATGAGTCAGGGAGGTTCCGAATTGGGGTCAGGGGGTTCGGAAGGGGCGAGACTGGGGAGGGGGGTAATGATGGTGATGAAGAGGAGGAGGATGGTGTTTGTATGTGTGTGTGTGTGTGTGTGTGTGTGTGTTCGTAGACTCACACTTGGATTCCTCTATTGCCAAGTTTGTATAGTAGTTAACATATATTAGAGAGAGAGAGAGAGAGAGAGAGAGAGAGAGAGAGAGAGAGAGAGAGAGAGAGAGAGAGAGAGAGAGAGAGAGAGAGAGAGAATCCTTCACCCGTGAGATAATATTCTTGCTAAACTCTTTTCACTTCCTTTAATCTCTTCTTTAAATTAATCGGACAAAATGGAGATAAGATGATGGCATGAATATATCCTCCAGTTTCGTTTTCTCTTAAGTTTCCGCTCAGATAATAAATAAAAATAAATAAATCAGAGAAATATTAAAAGACTCATCATTAAGAATCGAAAAAAAAGAAAAAAAGAGGAAGAGGGTGCGAGGAATTTAAGATACATTTCATAAAGTCGAGATACATGTCATTAATCTTACTTTTATTTATTCATTTCTTTATTTTTCTATTTTTTTTTAATTTATTTTTTCTACGAGGAGGAGGAGTCGAGACGTGTTCGAAGCCGCGTCTCGGTACTTGCTTCGTTCATTCAGAGATGCGTCGGTCCAATTAACGTGATACAGCACTTGATCTCTCTCTCTCTCTCTCTCTCTCTCTCTCTCTCTCTCTCTCTCTCTCTCTCTCAAATATTTGCTTCTCATTTTTTCTAGTTTCCTCGTGCCTTTTTTTTTGCATGAGAGAGAGAGAGAGAGAGAGAGAGAGAGAGAGAGAGAGAGAGAGAGAGAGAGAGAGAGAGAGAGAGAGAGAGAGAGAGTACAGGTGATAGCCAGGTGTAGGTAGCCGCAGTATTGCCAACAGGTGCATTAAGCCTAGTGGGGCGTGAAGAGAGGTACCCTGGTCCTTAATGAGCCGAGGTGACCAGGTGCTTACGGGCGTAGTTTAAACATAAGTACTTACTGGGTCATATATATTTACATTACGAACTTTTCCGGCGAGAGAAAGCTAACAAAATGCAAAACAATAACAACAACCAAAGCAAAAACACTAGATACATGCTTCTCCTCTTAAGAGAGTGATATTTACCCGTCCGCTGCGATTGTCACGGATTTGGCCTTCCCTAGTAGCCTGGTAACTTATAGTCCCAGGTCTTTTTCTGCCTCTGTGGTGGATAGTGAAGTGTTTCCCATGTGGTATTGGTATGCTGGATATCCCTTCACTGGTAGCCTGGTAACATATAGTCCCAGGTCTTTCTTTGCCTCTGTGGTGGATATTGGAGTGTTTCCCATGTGGTATTGGTATGCTGGATATCCCTTCACTGGTAGCCTGGTAACATATAGTCCCAGGTCTTTCTTTGCCTCTGTGGTGGATATTGGAGTGTTTCCCATGTGGTATTGGTATGCTGGATTTCCCCTCCCATGGTGTAGGACTTTACATTTTTCTCCATTGAATTGTAGCAGCCACTTTTTTGTTCCATTCCTGTAGCTTGGTTATGTCTTCTTGTAGGAAATCCTCAGTCAAGGGGTTAAACACTTTCAAGTTTGTTATCCTCTTGGTCGATCTGAAAACGAACTCAAATTTTGCTTCAGAGTCGTCTAAATACTTCCATCATGAAATATTTATGAGTTGTAGTCGTAGGAAGAGTGAAATGCAGCAGGAAAAAGAGATGCTGAAGAGGTTGTTACCAGTGAATGGAATGAAAGAACTGAAGCGTTTGAGCTCTTGCAACATTAAACTGAGAGGGATGAGCTTGAGTAGGGAAGTCTTAGGCAGCGGAGACGTGAGAGAGGGAGGAGTACAAGTTTCAGTTTCAGGAGAGTAAGCAAGTTGAAAAGACATTACTTACTCATTGCTTGATTATGTACACTGATGACGAAGCGTAGTAGTATAACGTTAACTACTAATACCCTTTGCTATATGGGTAATGAGCATATCACTTAGAGAACATATATGAAAGAAGGTAGTTAGCAGGAGTGGACAGTCTTGTGGAGGCAATTAAGAGGTAGAAGCTAAGATGGTATAGCAATGTGTTGAGAAGACGAGAATCGAAGCCTATTAAAAGACTGGATAGCACCTGTTGAAAGGAGATCAAAGAGGAGATCCAGAGAATACGACGGAGAGATATCTTGAGGCGGAAGTGCAAAGAATGAGAGGAACAGACGGAGGTAACAATGGGCGGTAATAATTGAGGAAGACTCGTAAAGCCGCCGACCAGTGACAAAAGAGAAACCACTAAAGGAAGAAGTTGTATCAATGTGAAGCGTGTGTGATATTACTTTACCTGAGCATTGATGGATGTTACCTGTAGTGGCTTGACCGTGTTTGTTGTCGTGGGAAAGTTTAGCTGTTGGGAGAGGGTAAGAAGAGACACGGGCTGAGAGACTTGCTGTTTGAGATTTTTTTTTTTTCTTCAGTGAACCGTGTTGTGATATGAGATCCTGCTGTGTTCTCTTTTTATTTTGAAAGGGAAAGTGAACTGTTATTTTTTTTCGTTTTCTTTCTTGTTCTTGTTTTTTGGGGGGACTCGAGTTTTTGCCCGTGGACTACTTTTTTCTGTTTTAGTTTTTTTCTTTCTTTACATCTGTTTTCTTTTTGCATTCATATTTTTTTTCGTTTCTGTATTTTCCTACATTTGTCTTTCTTTATTTTTCTGTTTTTTACATTTGATCTCGTTTTCTTTTTCCTTTCCATTTTGTTTGTTTATTTCTTTGTTTATATCTAATCACCCTTCTGTCTTTCGAGATTTTTCTATTTATATATACTTCCTGTTATCTTTCATTTTCTGGTAATTCTTTCGTCTTCTTTCTTTGTCTGTCTTTTCTTGTTCTGTTTTTCTTTATATTCCTTCTATTCTTTTTCTTCCCGTGTTGCTTATATCTAATTATCTTTGTCTTTCGATATTTTTTATTTTCATATATTCGCCATTTTATCTTTCTCTATCTCCAATTCAAAATGGGTACCTGGGGAAGCCTGGGGAAAGTAAACTGTGGTAACCCTCTATTTAGGAGCAGTAAGTAGCGGGCTTTTTATTTCGTTATTTTTTTTTTTTTTACACCCTTGCACTGTCTCCTCTGCTGTAAAAAAAACCCCTTATGTCACGTCTGGCCTGTGTCTCTTGGGGTAATAGGCTCTCACCCACCACAGGATTAAGGGCCCAAGAGACAGATGAGCACCGAGGAAACTCCCAGCTTATCTCAATCCCTCAACTTTACCTTTACTTATTCGGCGTATCCGTCCACAGTGATCCGGAATCTGTTTTAAACCTGTCTTCATCGCCCCGCCTGTCTGTCAGTTCACCTGTCAGTCTGTCTCGAAGTTGGAGTACGTTTGAATGTAGGGAACGTCTTGAAGCCCTTTGAGACCGTGATATTGTGTGTGTGTGTGCGTGTGTGTGTGGGTGTGTGTGGGTGTGTGTGGGTGTGTGTGTGTGGGTGTGTGTGTGTGATAGATAGATAGATAGATAGAGAGAGAGAGAGAGAGAGAGAGAGAGAGAGAGAGAGAGAGAGAGAGAGAGAGAGAGAGAGAGAGAGAGAGAGAGAGAGAGAGAGAGAGAGAGAGAGAGAGAGAGAGAGAGAGAGAGAGAGAGAGAGAGAGAGAGAGAGAGAGAGAGAGAGAGAGAGAGAGCACGCACGCACGCACTCTATCTCATTTATTTCCTGGCTTCAAGAGAACAAGCTTCGAGGGCGGCTGAACAAAAGCACCGTGACTTGTATTATAGAGCAGGTATAAGCCTCACACCTGCCCACGCCATCACAGGTGTAGAGGGTACGCCGGGATGAATAAGCAAGCAGGTGTGTTATGTAAATAGGAACACACACGCCGCCGTTTGTAGTATCATTAACCGGTAACCTATTCTCCCTGCGCGCCTACCTGTTTTTTACCCTGTCTGTCTGTATGTCTGTATGTATGTATGTAAGGTTGTTTCTGTCTATAATGTCGTCTGTCAAAAAAAAAATAAGGAACCTCTTGCCCCCCCACACATACATAGGCCTACATTCCCCCCCTGCCCCCCTGTACCCCGTCCCCCGTCCCCTCCCCCCTCCCCCCTTTTACATGTATATATGCGACATGAAAAATTCGAATCCGTCCCACTTTTTTATTTTTTTATTTTATTGTCGGTGCATTCATGAAGGGCAGCTCATTGAGGGCCGGAACAAGGGCGTCACATGTACAAATGACACACACACACACACACACACACACACACACACACACTAATGCCAACACCATTTTTCTGCCTTCCACTCCATTACACTAATTCAGCATCATACGCTTCCAGTCGATTTCGGCGGAACTTTCGTATGCGTGTGTATAGATGTATATGTATAGTGTGTGTGTGTGTGTGTGTGGTTGTGTGTGTGTGTGTGTGTGTGTGTGTGTGTGTGTGTGTGTGTGTGTGTGTGTGTGTGTGTGTTTATGGGAGGCTTTTTAGTTTTTCCTTTGTGTTGCTCTTTTTTTTTTTTTTTTTTTTTTACAGCAGAGGAGACAGTTCAAAGGCTGCTGTTGTGCTGTTTCCTTTACTGTAGAATTTTTATGTATGTATGTATGTATGTATGTATGTATGTATGTATGTATGTATGTATGTATGTATGTATTTATGTATGTGTGTGTAGCCTATCCCTTTATGATCATGATAAGAATGATGATGATGATTATGGTTATGATTATAATGCTACTACTACTACCACTATTACTACTACTGATGATGATGATAATAGTAATGGTCAAAATAATGAGAGAGAAAAATGGCAGGTCAAATATACACACAAGAGATGACTATGTAAATGTTTCCATGTGTATTTCCCAGCATTTTCATATTTATTCTCTCGCTCACTTCCCCTCCTGATCACTACCTGGCATTATTATTTTCTGTGTTCGTGGATAATGAGCGATTGATCAAATTAGTGTCGACCGCTTTTTCGTTCGTAATTATTCTCCGACGGTGGTAGTTTAATAATTCTTTTTAATGATATTTGTTCCGTCTTGGCTGGTCCCTTTTCTGTTTTGTGTTGAGCAGAACAATGAGTGGGTGGGTGGGTGGGTGGTTGAATGATTAAATGAGTGGTTGTATAGTAGTGGTTGTATAAATTGATAGATGGGTGAATGAGGAAATAAAAAGATGAATGAAGGAAGGAGTCGGTGAAAATGAATGCATGAAGGAAGGAAGGAATAGGTAAAACAAGGTAATGAAGCCGTCTATGGTGTGTATGTATGTATGTGTGTATGCCAATTAAACACTCCACATTTTTATTTATATACGCATAGTTTTGCTCGTGTTTTATCAGCGCGTACAAAATTTATGGAATCAATGCATCAACGCGAATAAAAATGCTGAAAATATGTTCCTTTCGCCTCCCCCCCCACAAAAAAAGGTCCGATAATACTCAGCGTGAATGTATTGGTTTAATTATTTTTTTTTTACCTGAGCTGTCGATATTATGTCAGTCGCCCCACATTATAAGGGGGAGGGGGTTATAGGCCTCCCTGGGTACGCTTGTCTGTTTGTTTTGGTTTCGTTGAGTTAAATCGTGTTCTGGTTTGGTTGAACTTGATCGTGTTTTGTTTGGTTGAACTTGATCGTGTTTTGGTTTGGTTGAGCTTAATCGTGTTTTTTTTTTCGTCCTCGTTTGGTATATGATGTTTTTTTTTATATAATTTTGTTTGTTTTGATTTTCTCTGGTTTTTATTCTTTTCTCGTGTATGTTTTCGTTAATCTTGTTCTCGTTTATGTTTTTTTTTCTTCCTTTTGTTTGAGTTTTCTTGTTTTTTTTGTGTGTGATTTTTCTTGTTTTTTTGTGTTCTGGTGATTTCTTGTTTTGGTTTATCTCGTTCGTGTTTGGTTTCTGTCTGATTGTTGTTGTTGTTGTTGTTGTTGTTGTTGCGTCGGTTATTGTATATTGGTGGCAGCGGCTGGATACGATTTTTTTTTCAGAGAGAGAGAGAGAGAGAGAGAGAGAGAGAGAGAGAGAGAGAGAGAGAGAGAGAGAGAGAGAGAGAGAGAGCATGCATCTACCTCCCTTTTTTTTTTCCGGGCGCAGGTTAATGGAGGTGGATGTATACATATATGCATTTTTGAGTAATTATTTTGATTGAATATATTATACCGCCGCCATGAATAATTCCTTTGTGTTTTTAAATGTAGCGAATTACTGGCCAAGAAAATAGATGTGCGTTTGTTATGTATGTAAAATGACCTGTGTTTTCTGTCTGTCTGTCTGTCTGTCTGTCTGTCTGTCTGTCTGTTTGTTTGTCTTTCTCTCTGTCTGTTTGTTTTCATTGTGGTTCGTGTTTGTGTCTGTCTGTCTGTCTGTCTGTATGTATGTATGTATGTATGTCGGTCTACGTTTTATTGTGTATCTCTGTGTATCTGTGTTTTCTCTTTGTGTCTGTCTGTCTGTCTGTGCCTGTCTTTCTGTCTGTCTGTGTCTGTTCCTATTGGTTTGAATGTCCGTATCTTTTATTTCTCTCTCTCTCTCTCTCTCTCTCTCTCTCTCTCTCTCTCTCTCTCTCTCTCTCTCTCTCTCTCTCATACCTGGAAATTCACCTGCTATAAGAGGATGTTACGAAAGCTTTATTGTTGCTCCTGATTGACTACTTTGTGTGTGTGTGTGTGTGTGTGTGTGTGTGTGTGTGTGTGTGTGCGTGTGCGTGTGCGTGTGTGTGTGCGTGTGTCGTCCTTTTGATGTAGTGACTTGTTCTGATTGGCTCACGGATTTATGCTCGGGGCTTAAAATCATAAAAAAAAGAGGAAGTATTTTTATGCGATTGAAATATTGAGTTGAAAAAGAGACAGAAAAAACCCCGGAAAAATATGATATCGTAGGCGGGGGCGTGTTGTTGTTGTTGTTGTTGTTGATGTTATTGTTGATGTCATTTATGGTGCATTATTTTGTATTAATAGTTATTGTTGTTCTCTTGTTATTATTATTATTGTCGCTGTTGGTTTTGTTCTATATAATGTTACTTCTGATGATAATGATAGTAATCTGAACAGCAACAACAACAGCAACAACCATTACTTATCTCCCCACCCCATCATCATCATCATCATCATCATCATCATTATTGTAAACACTGCCTCATCGTCATTCTCGGGCAGGGCTTCATAATATTCAGGGTTCCACAAAATATTCGCTGCATTCCTGAATAGACGACTGGGAAAGAAGGCTTCGTTTGATCCATGAACAGGGTGAATACGAAGAGGAGGAGGAGGAGGAGGAGGATTAAGGACGGGAAGAGAGGAGGAAGTAATCGGAACGGCGTATTAATAAAGAAAATATCAGAAGGATGGAACAGAAATTAGAGGAGGAGGAAGAGGAAGAGTAATAGCATAGGCGAGGAGGGATATATATTAGGAGGGAGATGAGGAAAGTTCGAGGTATATGAAGGAGGAGGAGGAGGAGGAGGAAGTGGAGAGGCTGCTGAAAGGGAAATGGAAAGAAGAGAAATATGAAGGAATGAAGACGTAAATATATCAGTGAATGAGGAGGAAGTGGTGGAGAGGGAAAATATATGTGAAGGAAGAATGAAAAAAAGAGGAGCAGAAGATGAAATGACAGAAGAGGGGAGATGGCAAGAGAGGAGAATGAGGATAAGAAGATATGGGAGGAAAAAGTGAAGGAGGGTGAGGTGAAACGAGAGAAGAGAGAGAAGCGGAGGAAAAAGATGTTAGGGAAGAGGCGCAGTAGTAAGAATAGATGTAATGAATGAACGACAGATGAAAGGAGCAAAGAGAAAACGGGAAGTAACAAGAACAACAGAAAACGAGGTAGCGGCGTACAGTAACATCATAATCGATTGAAAGAATACATATAATACTGTGTTGCTTCGTGTGTTTTGTGTCGTTAGTGTTGCAAGACGAGGCAGAACAAGAGTTAGAGCGAGTACGTACTAATATATGAGTGGACGGAACGGCATGGAACGAATAATGACGTCAATAAATGAGTAACCGAAAGCGACAGATAATTAGTGAAGGTATATAATTGCACATCATTACTGATTAGCTGCACGTGACCATAAGCCCTCCGATGCTAGATATTTTAAAAGCCTGTGCATATTAGTGAGTTAAAGGAGGTGGAGGAAGTGGAAGCATATAAACAGAGTAAGAGAAACGGGGAGCATGGGAGAAACAGAGTAAATATGGGAAGATAGAGAGGAAAGTAATGAAGGAAAAGGCGATGGATGAGGAGAACAGCGTGCATAGGAGAAGAATGATGAATGGGGAATAGGAAGTACACGAGAAAACAATATCAGAACGAAGAATATTAGAATGTAAAGAGTGAAAATATGAAAAAATAAACGGAGGCAAAGAGAGAAAACAAAGTAATAGAGGAGGACTATACTAAAACCAGCGTATAATGAGAGAAATGAGGAATATCGTATAAAAACCAACCACAAATATGATAGAAGGGGAAGGAAGTGTTTGGAAGAAAAAAAAACTAATAGAAAAGTTGTAAGGAAGAAAAGCTGAACTAATAGGAAAAAAAGGAAGTTGTGTGAAGGGGCTATTGATATAACATGAAGAGGAGGGGTGGAGAGCGAGATAAATTGGAATATAGAGAGGATAGATAGGACACGCAGGCGACTAATTAGACCCGTATTCCCTGACGCTCTCATCTCATTACAAATACTTCCCAAGGCCACAAATGAGGTTAGTCGGGTTCAAATTAGTGTTTTTCTTATTCATGGTGCAGAAGACTTGTCAAACTATCACTAGGCTCATAAAACTATCAATGACTATATCCACAACCTCTATGAATGCCTTGTTAGATGTGCCTGGTGGAGAAGCCTTGTCAAACTATCAATTGGCTCATAAAACTATCAATGGAAATACCCACAACCTCTATGAATGCCTTGTTAGATGTCCCTGGTGGAGAAGCCTTGTCAAACTATCAATTGGCTCATAAAACTATCAATGGAAATACCCACAACCTCTATGAATGCCTTGTTAGATGTGCCTGGTGGAGAAGCCTTGTCAAACTATCATTAGGCTCATAAAACTATCAATGGAAATACCCACAACCTCTATGAATGCCTTGTTAGATGTGCCTGGTGGAGAAGCCTTGTCAGACTATCACTAGGCTCATAAAACTACCCATGGAAATACCCACAACCTCTATGAATGCGTTATTAGATGTGCCTGGTGGAGAAGCCTTGTCAAACTATCATTAGGCTCATAAAACTATCAATGGAAATATCCACAACCTCTATGAATGCGTTATTAGATGTGCCTTGTGCAGAAGCCTTGTCAAACTATCAATTGGCTCATAAATCTATCAATGGAAATACCCACAACCTCTATGAATGCGTTATTAGATGTGCCTTGTGGAGAAGCCTTGTCAAACTATCACTAGGCTCATAAAACTATCAATGGAAATACCCACAACCTCTATGAATGCCTTGTTAGATGTGCCTGGTGGAGAAGCCTTGTCAGACTATCACTAGGCTCATAAAACTATCAATGGAAATACCCACAACCTCTATGAATGCCTTATTAGATGTCCCTGGTGGAGAAGCCTTGTCAAACTATCATTAGGCTCATAAAACTATCAATGGAAATACCCACAACCTCTATGAATGCCTTGTTAGATGTGCCTTGTGGAGAAGCCTTGTCAAACTATCATTAGGCTCATAAAACTATCAATGGAAATACCCACAACCTCTATGAATGCCTTGTTAGATGTGCCTTGTGCAGAAGCCTTGTCAAACTATTACTAGGCTCATAAAACTATCAATGGAAATACCCACAACCGCTATGAATACCTTATTAGATGTGCCTGGTGGAGAAGCCTTGTCAAACTATCATTAGGCTCATAAAACTATCAATGGAAATACCCACAACCTCTATGAATGCCTTGTTAGATGTGTCTGGTGGAGAAGCCTTGTCAAACTATCACTAGGCTCATAAAACTATCACTAGGCTCATAAAACTATCAATGGAAATACCCACAACCTCTATGAATGCCTTGTTAGATGTGCCTGGTGGAGGAGCCTTGTCAAACTATCAATTGGCTCATAAAACTACCAATGGAAATATCCACAACCTCTATGAATGCCTTGTTAGATGTGCCTGGTGGAGAAGCCTTGTCAAACTATCAATTGGCTCATAAAACTATCAATGGAAATACCCACAACCTCTATGAATGCCTTGTTAGATGTCCCTGGTGGAGAAGCATTGTCAGACTATCACTAGGCTCATAAAACTACCCATGGAAATACCCACAACCTCTATGAATGCCTTGTTAGATGTGCCTGGTGGAGGAGCCTTGTCAAACTATCAATTGGCTCATAAAACTACCAATGGAAATACCCACAACCTCTATGAATGCGTTATTAGATGTGCCTTGTGCAGAAGCCTTGTCAAACTATCAATAGGCTCATAAATCTGCCCATTGAAATACCCACAACTGCTATGAATACCTTATTAGATATGGGTGTGTAAGGCCAGAAATGTGTGAGAATATGAGGTGATTCTTATGTCCAAAGGAAGAACCATTCAACGGAATTAATTAAGGAGAGATGAACACGACACACGACAAGCCGGCAGGACCGAATTGAGGGAGAAACACTCGCCTCGACAGCTACACATACGAAGGAAATTGAATATGAATAGAATGAGGAATGAAGGAGATCGAAATAGTTACTAGTGGATAGAAATATATTCAAAGGATGGACAAGAAACGTTGATTAAGGAACAGAGGACATAGAAGAGCGAGAAATACATATCTGATAAATTAAAACGAAAACAAAGGACACAAAAAAAAGAAGCCTTGAACGAGGTAAAGATGAGAAACAGGATAAGACGGAAATGAAAAGAAAATATTTATAACAGAGAACAAAAGATATACGGAAACACATGTATTATTAACTGTTATCAGAAAGGGATATTGAATGTAGGAAAGATATCGAGTTAAAAGCCAGTCATCAATACAAAGAAATAAAAGACAGAATGAACCAGGAAAAGCAATATAGATAAAAGTGATGAAACAGAACAAGAAATACATATCGAGCTAATCATAAGGGAAAGTGAATAGCCAAAAAAAAAAAAAAAATAAAGAGAAACAGCCAAATGAAAATGACCTAGAGCGAGGATAAAAACAAAAACAAATAAATAACAAATAATAACAAAATAAATAACAAACAAGACGAACAGACACAGGATCAATAACAGAGAAGAAAACGAGAATCACACGTCACAAGGGAAACTTAAATGAAAACGGAAAGATTATAAAAAATTGAGTCGGCCGGTGAATGGCTGTGCGAGGGAATGGCAGGTGCAGGAGACAGGTATGGCAGGAATGTGTACCGAGTGAGGTCACCTGGACGTTGTTTTTCTCTCTCTCATCCACGATACATGTCAAAGCAATATGAGAGGCAGAGAGACAGATAGATAGACATAAAGATAGATAGATAGATTAGAGACAGATAGAAAGACATACATACATACATACATACATACATTTACATGCATAAATATATACATACATACAGAAAGATAGACAGACAAACATGGTGACAGACAGATAGATAGACAGGCAGACAGACAGAAAGACATGGTGATAGACAGATAGATAGACAGACAGACAAACAGACAGACAGACAGCGATACCATTATAAAATTCCTCCTACTATAAAGACTTGCTACAAAAAAGATCAAAGGCATTTTTTCCTCTCATGATGTATTTGTTGAAGTCATCATTATTTTTTGTTAATCGCTTTTATATGCAAAGTGTCCACGAAAGGGCGAAGCGATACGGAAGGTTAGTGCTACGGAACTGATGGGATTAGAATTTTTGCGTTGTGATACGGCATCGAAGTAGTAATAGTGATGAAGGGAAAAAGCTCGGAGCGTTTACCATCACTCTCAGATCGAAATACTGAAGATGGGATTGTGAGGTTAGGGGTTAGTGTTACGATATGGTAGTGAATTAGCAATGGAGATAACGGTTAACGCTCAGAACATTTAACATCACTCTTAGATCGAAATACTGAAGATGGGATTGTGAGGTTAGGGGTTAGTGTTGCGATATGGTAGTGAATTAGCAATGGAGATAACGGTTAACGCTGAGAACATTTAACATCACTCTTACATCGAAATACTGAAGATAGGATTGTGAGGTTAGGGGTTAGTGTTACGATATGGTAGTGAATTAGCAATGGAGATAACGGTTAACGCTGAGAACATTTAACATCACTCTTAGATCGAAATACTGAAGATAGGATTGTGAGTTTTAGGGTTATGTGTTACGATATGGCAGTGAATTAGTAATGGAGATAACGGTTAACGCTGAGAACATTTAACATCACTCTTAGATCGAAATACTGAAGATAGGATTGTGAGTTTTAGGGTTATGTGTTACGATATGGTAGTGAATTAGTAATGGAGATAACGGTTAACGATTCGAAATAATGAAGATAGGATTGTGAGTATTAGGGTTCTAGCGTTCTGATATGGCAGTGAATTAGGTGAAAAAAACGGATTTGCATAGATTTACACAGATATTCAGACCACACCGAGCCTGTGGTCCAAACGAGGCTGCGTCTGTCCTTGAACCTAACTGGAATACTATGAAATCTAATGTCACCGAGACTCCGCATTTTAATTTTTTGTGAATAGATGCAAACATTACCTTTTAGAAGCAAAGCACGAAAATTCCCCCTGTAACGAAGTCGATCTATTGAAGCACCGAAGGTCAACACTAAACAGTTATCGTTTTATCGCTTGACCAAACAACACCAACGAAAAAAAAAAAAAAAAACCTCGAATCTCTCATTTAAAACACGGAACATCTGTTTATCTTTGTGACGAGACTCGGCTCGACAACCAATCAGCTCAGTAGGGAACCAGGGGCCTCCGGTGAATGAATATGATTGGTCAATGTTTACCTTGTGTGTGTGTATGTGTATGTGTGTGTGTGTGTGTGTGTGTGTGTGTGTGTGTGTGTGTGTGTGTGTGTGTGTGTGCTATTACTTCTATTTCTTTTTCTTCACAGAGGACAGTCCTTAGGCGTGTAGTTAGTATTACCCTCGGAAGATAAAGATGTCATACTCTCAGATATAACATTGAGTGCAGATGCTAATTGCTGATCGTTGCGTGAGATCGTGAAGACGGAAGGTACAGTTGGTATATACATAGAGTAAGCATCCGTGTATCTGTGTCAGGGCTCAGGACGGGAGCTCTAGTAAATCGGTGACCTTCCGATGTGTTCCTGGATGGCTAGGAAGGACCATAACCCTCCTTTTTTTTTTACAGCAGAGGAGACAGTTCAAGGGCGTAAAAAAAAAACGATAATGAAAAAAAAAGCCCGCTATTCACTGCTCCTGTAACAAATGCATGTGGTGTCTGCAAGATCATCGGTATGGCGCACTTTGCAGGATTCTCTAACATGCAAGAAGTCATACAAAAGGCGTCGAGGAACACGAAACACGGACGCCTTTTCTTGATATCGCGGACGATTACCACGGCAGCAACCTTGTCGATGTATTGATAAGTCTGAGTCTCCCCTTGCTAATGTTCCTTGATACAGAAGCACGAGGAAGAGAAGCCAGAATTACCATCATCATCACCATCATTAGGTAATTATTATACTGATGAGATGGGGCGGAAGAAACTCTTAAGAAGGATGCGGTTAGAGAAAAAGTTACGTTGGAATAAAATAAAATAAAATACGAGTGCCCTTAAAAACGCAAATACAATACCTCTACTCTGTCCGTTGTTAGCCATTTTCATGCGCTTGTCACTCGTCTTATTGCACCGCGAGCCCTGTGACTTGCTATCCTTGTGTCTTGTAGCTTTCTTTTCCTTTTTTGTAGTGGACTTTTTGAGATTTTCCTTTGAGCTTATTCTGTGACTACCTCCTCCCTCGCCCTCTCCCTCTCCTCCTACCCCCCTCTCTCACCTCCTTATCCTTGCTACATACCATCATCCTTAATTTACATTCCATTTTCCTCCTCCTCCTCCTCCTCTGCTCTGCCCTTTTCTATTCACTCCTTTCCTCTTGTCTAATCTCGTTCTCCTCTCTCCTGCTCCTCCGTCCCTGCTTTTCCATTTTTTCTTCTCTCCTTTCCTCTCTTCTTCTTTCTTCTCCTCTCCTCCATATTGTAACATGTTCCTCCTCACATTAGTTTCTCTCCTTTCCTTTCCTCTCCTTTCCTCTCCTCTTATCTCCTGTTTTTCTCTGTTTCTCCTCGCATATTCATTTCTCTCCTCTCCTCTCCTCTCCTCACCTCTCCTCTTGTCTCCTCTCGTCTCCCCTTCTCCAGTCTCCTCTCCTCTTGTCTCCTCTCCTCTCCCCTCCTCCCTTTTCATCTCCTCTCCTTCTCTCCTTTCCTTCCCCTCCTCATTTCCCTTGCCTTTCCACTCTTTCCTTCTTTGGTCTTTTCTTTACCTCCCCTTTCCTCTCTCCTCCTCTCCTCTCCTCTCATTACATCTCCTCACCTTTCCTCCGTCTCAGAGTCACAGAAAAATGCGGCATCACTCTCAGCCTTGTAGCAGCGATCAACTTGCCCTTCACTTCAAAGGCGCGGCCCCACTGGCTTGCGTCTTGCCTCTCAGCCCCTGCGATCACCTCCGGGTCAAAGGGAACTTATCCGAAGCCTTTCATGACGCTGCGAATATTAGGAGAGAGGTAAATAGGAAAGATAGAGACGTAGATGATATATATTCGACCTCGTTGCCTAGAATTGATGGCCAGGTAATTTGGGATCAGTTTCTGGTCAAAGGGAACTTGTCGGAAGCTTTTTATGGCACTTCGAATATTAGGAGAGAGGTAAATAGGAAAGATAGAGACGTAAATGATGTATGGTTGAGTTTGTAACCTTATTTTGACGATCATCTTATTTGTGATCAGGCGCGATTCAAAGGGAAGTTGTCGTGAGGTTTTCATGGCGCTGCGAACATTAGGAGAGTGAAGTACATCGAAAGGGCAGAGACGCAAATGATATGGAGTTGACCTCGTACCACAATAATAGTGTTTGTGATCACGAGAATAAATGGGAATGCAGATGTCTTAAACGTAGTCTTAAAGTAGTCTTAAACGTAGCTTTCCATACCGCTGTGAATATAAGGGAAAGTATAGAGAGGATTGGCACGTAAATGATATATAGTCGAGATCGTCGCCCAAATTTGACGGTGTATCGTTAAAAGCTGCGTTGATAGTGTTCGTGATCATGAGAATAAATGAGAATGCAGATGGGGATGATGGTAATGATGATGAGGGGGATGATCAGGCCGCGCGTTTTTAATATTATCATCACCATCAATAACAGCAATAACAGGAGCAGGATTAACAACAACAACAGCAGCAACAACAATAATAATAACGATAACATTAACAAAAAATTAGGCTACACACAAAAAACAATAACTCCACAAACAAGAATAAGTCACATCATTAACAACATTAGCTACAAGAACAAAATTGATTACCAACAAGAAAGAGAAGAAGAAAAACAACGGGACTAACAACAACAACAACAACAACAACAACAACAACAACAACAACAACAACAACAACAACCACCAACCACAACCACCACTACCACCACCAACAACAACGACAACATCAACAACAACCCTATATTATGAGCTTCCACAAGTTATATACCATATCTACTCTGTCTATTGATCCATCTACCCTCCCTTTCATACGCTATACAGTTCCTCTCCATTAATCTTAACTTGACCTCTTTCAAAAGGAGAGTATCGAGACGCTTTTCCATCCGATATTGACCTCTCTTGTGACCACTCATCTGTGCTCTTTTCGTAGGGATGGTATTAGCGTTTTTTTCCTTAATTAATCTTTTTTTGCCCTTGAGCTGCTTCCTTCACTGTAAGAAATGAAATCCCTATTCATACTAATCTAACCCCACCTCTCTATGTTCTAATTCATATGTCCCTCAATTCATATTCTCTATCTCAATTTATCTTCGTGTGTCCCTCTCTTAATTAATACATCTATCCTCCCTTTCATATGCTATCCAATCCCTCTGTCAGTCCCTATCCATCGCAGTCTACCCCGCCTCTCCCTTCCTCAATCCATCTATTCTTCCTTTCATATTCTATTCAGTTTCTCTCCGTTAGTCCCTATTCATTGCAATCATCGTGTCTCCTCGTAATACCTTGTTCTTCCTTTCATAAACTATTCACTCCCTCTCTGACCCAATCCATCATAATCTATCCCGCGTCTCCCCATCCTCGGCGCAGGGAAGCGCCTCTCCGCCTTCACAAAACACAGTTGTTCCCGTCGACAGAATTAATCATTGTCGTCCAAATATTTGCACGTCCCGGGGCTGGCGAATTCCTGTCGTGGGTTATTAAAAATGAATGAACTAGCTGAAAGGGAGGGGTGGAAGGGAGGGTAGGGAGGATATTGGAAGAGAAGGTTAGAGAAATGGGAGGAATATTAGAGGGATAGAAGTCTGAGGAGTGGAGGGAGGGAGAGAAGGTATAGAGGTGGAAGGAAGAGTAGAGGGTGGAGGATATAGGAGGGGGGGGCAGAAGTATTAGAAGAGGGGGTTAGAGGAATGGGAAGGAATGGAGGAATAAGTCAGGAATGGTGGAGGGATAAAATGGCTGAGGAAGGGATGGATGGAGACAAGGTGGAGGGGTGGGGGGGGGAAGGGTAGGGGGGGGAGGAGTGGGGAGGGTTAATGGAGAAGGGAGGCATGGTGGAGGGGGTGGATGGGTGAGGGAGGGAGGGTGGAGAGGTGGAGGAGGGAAGGGAGAGGTCGGTAGCTTTTATGGTTTCAATCTGTTTAGGCAAAATTGCTCTGTGTATATCCGCTCATCACCGTTGTTGTTGTTGTTGTTGTTATCATCATCACTATTATTATTGATTTTGTTGTTGTTGTTGTTGTTGTTACTACCACCACTACTTCTACTACTACAACAACCATTACTACTACTACTACTACTACCACAACCATTACCACTACTACTACTACTACTAACCACCATCACCACTAACAACAACAACAAATATCTACATCACACCAGAAAACAGTCTTACAAAACTGAATAGAAAATAAACGAGGTCTATATCGTTTAATTAACACGGCTCACTTGAAGCATAGACCCAATATACGCTTACCTGCAATATTCAACGCGCGCGAGGTGGACCGGCGTGCTGGAAATGCCTTTTGTGCGCGCCGGGTATAAATGTGATAGTTGCCCCGTGATGATTGACTCGGCTGATCCTAGGGTGGGCCGAGGGCATTGTTTACAGTGCCATTCACTCGCGCCAATTGTACCCGGTTTAAAACATACTTACCGGCGTGTTTGTATATCATTCTAATGGTTGTTTATTTATGCGGCGTGTGTTTGAGTGTTATTTGTTCTAGCTGTTCAGTTCCCAGGGTAATTAAGTTATAGATTTGTTGTTGCGGAGTTTTTTTTTATCCATGTATCCTTGTATTGCCTTCTTCCTATCACAACTTTTTTTTTTCCCTAAGAATGACAATATTGACGACTCTTTTTTTTTAACTTCTTCAATGCTCAGTTTCGTAGGTTTGGGATGTTCATTTTTTTCTCTTATCCTTGTAATGCTTCCTTTCTATAACAACCTTTTTTTTTTTAAGAATGACAATATCTTTAACTTCTTCGGTACCCAATTTTGTAGGTGCAGGCTGTTAAGTGTTTTTCTTTTAGCCCTGAAGTGACTCCTGTGTCGTAGGAAAACGGCCTTCGTTTCCTTACACTGCCATTTCTTTACCGTGAGCTATTTTGACTTTATATTTACGTTATTTCTGTTTTGCCTCCCATTCTTATTTGTTTCCTCGACCCTCACCCAAGGAGGCAGCGCGAGGCCAGAATAAAGTGGCAAAAAAGGTCTTGGGGCGTGTTGTGTTGGCGGTGTGCGCGATAAACTTGGCCGGCTAAGGGTTTGCATATTTTATCGGACAATTCTCAGGGCGGGGCGAAGTTATTGCTAATGAAGCGTGGTCGATGCGAGGCTGAGGGAGGTTGCGTGTGTGTGTGTGTGTGTGTGTGTGTGTGTGTGTGTGTGTGTGTGTGATAGATGAGACTTGTGGTATTGTGCAGACTCGACATTGTAATTATAATTTTTTGTTGTTAATTTGTGATCACTTTCAGATATTGGATTAAGTTAGGGTAAGGGAGGATAAGTTAGGCTGCCATGAGATTGTCCTATTTCTTTTTTATTAATTTTTGAAGATCATGGTTAGCTTTGGTTAGTTTGGAGAAGGTTAGGTCAGGTTGTGTTAGTTTAGGTATAGCTTCAAAATTATACCTAATGTTATCGATACCAATTTCTTACTTTCCAATTTTAGTCATTCAACAGTTGCCGGAATATAGACAGAGGAAGTGATTCATTATTCATAACCAGGCGGGGAACTTTTGGCTGAATAATGCAAGCGTTTCCAGCCCCTTCTCATTTATCTTTTACCTCATCCTGTCTCAAATTACTAATCCATGAGTCTCGAACGAGTATTGTCGTAATATGTCAACTTTCCCAGGTGCCTATTTTTCGATCTTCCAAAAAGTGAGGGTGAATAGTTGGATGGGCTATGCGTCGATTGTTTGTAATAGTTTTCTCAATATAAATTTCATCGTAGTTGTGTCTGCTACCTGTTGGGGAAAAATGAAAATTTGTATATCGTAACTTGTGAATTTCTCCCTGTAATAAGTTTTTAATATAAATTTCATCATAGTTGTGTCTGCAACATGCTGAGGAAAAAAACATGAAAAATGATCCGCTTAATGGTTTGCTCCTCCGCCTGAAGGGGAAAGACGAATCCTCTGAGGTCACGCCGAGGAGGCTCAAGAGTACTATAGTCGGTTCCACGAGAGCTGGCGGGGCTAATCCTTCAGGGGTGAACTCGCGGACTTGGTATCATTGCTTGGGTGACGGTACTGATTTAACACTAATTTTCGTTTTTACTGAACCTCATCGACTTTCTCTCTCCTTTCCTCCCCTTTCTCTCCCTCCTTTTCCCCTCCCTCCTCCCTCTTCTTCCTCCCTCCTTTTCCCTTCCCTCCTCTCTGCTTCCTTTCTTTCCCCTTCCCTCTTTTCCCCTCCCTCCTCTCTCTTCTTCCTCCCTCTTTTTCCTTTCTTTCCCCTTCCCTCCTTTTCCCCAGAGGTAGCAGAGAGCAAGAGATAATAGGCTATGTCACGGCAGCTTAGATCTAGTAAACAACAGCCAGTGAGCAACGCAGGGACTGTCACCCAAGCAATGATGCCAAGTACACGAGTCCCCCCCTGAAGGATTTGGCCCGCCTGCTCTCGTGAAACCGACTATAAGATGATGTCCATGACTGAAGAAGCAAATAAAAGCAGCTCACTCGTATAGCAGAAAGCCAGAATCACACTAAAAAATATCACTCCGTATTTAGCAAAGGCTGTTGACTTAAGAATAAGTTAAAGTACCCGTAAAGTTGGGGGCAAGCGCTAAGCTGCTTTGCTCCTCTCCGTCTCTGGCCCACCGTTGCCAGATTATCGTACTCATAACCACGTATTTGCCGGTTTCTGGCCCATAACTGTTGCCAAGAACCACCAATAATTAACCATTTAAACGATAACCATATATGAAGGCAGTTATTTGGGTGATGAAAGCAGTTTTTGGGTCGGAAATCGGCAAACATAAGAGGCAGAGTACGACAATCTGGCAACGTTGCAGTCCGGCCCCGTGGCGGGTTGGAACACATGGCCCCGGGACGCAGGGCCAGTGTGGCATCCGGGTTGCCAAAGTTTATCTTCCTCAGGCTTCCCCAGGTACCTATTTTTCGACCAACCCGAAAGACAGGATGAACAGTTGGATGGGCTGTGCGTCGACTGTTTTTCTGGAATCGAACCCAGACCAGTGAGATCCTTTCTAGGTGTGCCAACCACTACACCACGGAGGCGATAAAATAAGTGAAGAAAAAGACTCGGAAAGAAAGAGCAATAAATAGAAGAAAATATATATTTCGAAAGTTTGGAGAGAAGACAAAGGAAAACTGAGAACCGCCTCATAGTCTAAAATAACATATTACGCTACTCATGCGAAAAGACACCAAAAATGTTTTAAGAATATATTTACAAGAAAAATATATTCAGGGATTGTTTTCGAGAAAGACGTCAAGCAGGTTGAAGACGAACAGCAGACTTACGAATTTTGTAAAAGAGAAAAGCGTTCTCAACTTTGTCGACGAAAAGATACAAGGAAATATCGGAGAGTGTAGTAGGTTTAGAAAATAAACTTAAAATGAACGTTGGAGAGTGAGGCTTGGAGGCAGCGTCGGCAACCTGTGAAAAGTTGAAGCCAATGACGAGAACAAACTCATGAGGGTTATGAAAGAACAGAGGAGGCTTTGAAAGACTTCCCGGAGCTGAAACAAAATAAATCCGATCATGGAGGACAAAGAGGAAACATTTTGTCCTTTATTGATTTTGGGCTTCTGGAAAATAGCAAAATGAAGAAGAAAATGACGAGGCGATGTCTTTGAAATTGATAGAGAAAACGGGTAAGCGGTAGAGGAGTCGACTCAATTAGGAGAGACTTCCCGAAAAATCTTGGGGAAAAGGATGAAGAAGACTTTTCCGGAAGTAGTAAAGTATTGTTTGGAAGAAAAGGAAACTATTTACAATCTTAACGAAGGCAACGTAAGTTTCGATCACGGTCGCGACGGTAAAAATGACGATGTGGAAGATTCGCCGAAGAGGAAGCGGGAGATGACCCAGCGCCGAGAGATGAACGTAAAGATTCTGTGGTGTTGTTACGGCCTTGAGAGAACGGCCAGAAGGAAGGATAGGTATTAGCTGGAGTAGAGGAGTGAAAGAGGCTGAGGAGGTGATACAAGATGGTTCAATACTCAGAGAAATGAAGGAATAGAAAAGTGAGAAGAAAGGGAAGAAAAAAATTAAGAAAGAAAAATAAATGAAATGAAAAAATGAAATATGAAGAACGGCCAGAACGAAGGAAAGGTATTAGATGGAGTAACGGAGTGAAAGAGGCTGAGGAGGTGATACAAGATGGTTCAATACTCAGAGAAATGAAGGAAAAGAAAAGTGAGATAAAGGGAAGAAAGAAATTAAGAAAGAAAGAAAAATAAATGAAATGTAAAAATGAAATGTGAAGAAAAACACCGTAGAATTATATGCAACTTTTGACGATGGAAGAGACAGACATTAGCTAGTCTTTCTTTTTCATTATTGTTTTCTTTTTTTTTTACGCCCTTGCACTGTCTCCTCTGCTGTAAAAAAAGTAGTAAAAGAGTTGGGTGACTCTTACGTGTAGAAACTGTGACGGGGAGGATCAGGTATGAAAATTGAGATACGGTTCTGAAATATATAACTGAAATCATTGAAAACTTTGCAAGCTAACAGAAAAGTATCAGGATTCCATTAAATCTCTGGGTTCTAATTCTTTTCTACTCTCCTTAACAAAACGTCTGCGTAATATGCTTTGACGAGCTTTTTTTGTGTGCATTTCAGAAAAGAGAGAGAGAGAGAGAGAGAGAGAGAGAGAGAGAGAGAACATATAGTAAAAAGTAACATTTAATTAATATTTTTTCATGTGTGTGTGTGTGTGTGTGTGTGTGTGTGTGTGTGTGTGTGTGTGTGTGTGCGTTAGACTGTTGACTGGACAATCTGACAGTTTTATGGACTTGATGAAAACAGTAGAAGCAGAAACTACAACAAAACGACAAAAACAATAAAAAGTTGCGCAGGTCGCCTCCACACACGGAAAAAAGTCAATGTTTGTAGAATGTTGGATGTGACGGCATGTTTTTTTTTACTGTTGTTGTTCTTGCAATCATTGTTGTTATTGTTGTTATTGTTGTACTACTACTACTACTACTACTACTACTACTATTACTTCTACTACTACTACTACTACTACTACTACTACTACTACTACTACTACTACTACTACTACTATTACTACTACTACTACTACTACTACTACTACTACTACTACTACTACTACTATAACCTTTTTAGATATTTGCTTAATAATACATATAATTATCTTGGGTCATTAGGGAACAGCCTGAGGGGACACAAACGTACCTAGCTTAATCATTACAGTGCGTGTGTGTGTGTGTGTGTGTGTGTGTGTGTGTGTGTGTGTGTGTGTGTGTGTGTGCGTGTGTGTGTCTGCCTATGTATTTTGACCTCACTCACACTCTTACTATCAAAACGAAACCCTTTATTCATCAAGTTATTTTTTATTAATTTTCTTAAGCCTCAAAGTCCTTTCCATCGTTCTGCCAATATCGCCAGCACCCCTTTAGTCATTATCACAGCCGTTCAGTTGCATATTCAAGCACCTCTTCTACACACTCTTTAGGATATCGCCCGAATATATCTTCCAGCCCGACACGGAAAGGCCGTTTACCTATTCTGATAACACTGCTACCTCTGCTGCCTCGTATTCCCCCGGCTGTTCACATATTGATTCAAGCTCAGACTGGGGACACCGCTTGGGGATATACTTTTCCCTCTTGTGGGCACCGTTGCCAGATTGTCGTACTCAGACCATAGTATTTCCCGGTTTCTGACGCCTAACTATTGCCAAGAAACATCAGGAATTAACTATTTTAACGATAATTTTAAGTGAATCTCCTTATTGGGGTCCACGAGACAGTTTTTGGGTCGGATGTCGATAAGTATAAGAGGCTGAGTAAGACCATCTGGCAACTTTGAGTGTGGGTCGTAAAATAAGACACTTCGCCGCCCAAGAACACATATTAGACAAGACTTTCGTAGGAGCTGAGGGCATTTCCAGCAGTAGTTTTATGACCCAGGTGGTAGTTTGATCCTTCTTCTGTATCGTGAGCTTAAAGAAACACTCATTTGAACCCGACTGACCCCCTCTTTGGCCTTTTGAAATAGCTGATGTGGGAAGCCAAATTGTCTTATAATACCGACCTTTTATATGTGTCGTATTATAAGACATTTCGCTGCCCAAGAACACATATTACGCAAGACTTTCGTAGGAGGTGAGTTCATTTCCAGTAGTAGTTTTATGACCCCGGTGGTAGTCTGACCCTTCATCTGTACCGTGAACCTGAAGAACCACTCATTAGAACCCGACTTACCCCATCTTTGACCTATAGAAATACTTGATGTGAGACGTGAAAGTGTCTTATAATTCCAACCACAGTGTAACTTTTCTGGCAACAATCTCTCTGTACCATCACCGCAATTCACTCGCAGACTCTATGGGATATTCTGGCAACATTGCTTACGATATATCTCTTTTAAGTTCAGCCATGTCTTTAATATATCAGAAAGGCAGTACAGTTTTTCTGGTAACACTCGCTGATCACCTTATCTTTCAAGCTATTCAATCACACTCAATAGGCTTTTCTGGTAACACTGCTGGGATATCTGTTCATTTTTTTCTGCTTATGATTATCTGAAAGGCAGTGTTGCTCTTCTGGTAACACTTGCAGATTACCTTAACACCATCTCTGTCTGTTTATTACACTCAGCAGGCTATTATGGTAACACTGCTGGGATATCTGTTAATTTTTTTTCTGCTTATGATTATCTGAAAGGCAGTGTAGCTCTTCTGGTAACACTTGCAGATTACCTTAACACCATCTCTGTCTGTTTATTACACTCAGCAGGCAATTATGGTAACACTGTTTGGGATAGCTCTCTCCTTAAACACCTTTTTTTGTCACGTCTCCAAAACACAATACAACTTTTCTGGACACTGACTCCATATCATCGCCGTCATCTACTCTACTTGCTATTCTGGTAACACTGCTTGGGACATCTTTACTTAACCCTCCTTTTCTCATAATCCCCGAAAGGCCGTACCGCTTATCTGGCAATACCGTCTCCAGCCACCTTATTATCATGGGGCTCCTTTGGTAACATTGCTTATATTTGTGTCATTTTTCCCTGCTGTCTTTGTGTCGTAATGAGGATATTTGGGAGCATTCTTCGGCGCCTTCCCTGATATTGCTTCCGTTTGTTTCTGTCATAGAAGACCAAATGAGAGAGAGAGAGAGAGAGAGAGAGAGAGAGAGAGAGAGAGAGAGAGAGAGAGAGAGAGAGAGAGAGAGAGAGAGAGAGAGAGAGTGAGAGTGAGAGAGAGAAAGTTAAGTGAGATGAAGTTTTATCAAGTTAGAATGGTTTAATTATGTAAGAGGTTTAAGTGATATTGAACCATAAGACAAGAAACAAGAGATAGATAGATAGATAGATAGATAGATAGATAGAGCTATTTTTTTTCTTTTATTCTCTTCATATTTCCTCTGTTTCCTTCCTTTCTTTCCTTCCTCTCTTCCTCCCTTTCCCTTATCTTCTCTTTCCCATCCTCCCTTTCTCGTTCCCTTCACTACCTCATTTCGCTACACTGTTCTTCAATCCATTTTTTCTCCCTCCCTTCCTTCCTTCCTTCCTTCCTTCCCTCCCTCCTTCCTTCCTTCCTACATGTTTATCAGGGCATCCCATCCAGTCTCCCTCCCTCGCCCTTCCTCCCTCTATGCTTCCCTCCTACATTTCCTCCCGTCCTCCTCCTACTCTCCCTCCCTCCCTCCTTCCAGTCTTCCCTCCCACACTTCCTCTCTTCCTTCCCCCCTCCTTCCTCTCCTCCTATTCTTCCTTTCTACTCTCCCTCCCTCCTTCCCTCCCTCCCTCTCTCCCTGAACACGAAATTAGCGGCGCCTCACAAAATCCCTTCAGTGACGGCCTGGAGTTACGTCAAGTGTGAGGAGGAGGAGGAGGAGGAGGAGGAGGAGGAGGAGAGGTATATGAGAAGGTTAATAAAGTGGAGGAGGAAAAAGCGGCGGTGGTGATAGAACTTTAGTCTTGTTGTTGTTGTTGCTGTTATTGTTGTTTGTGGTGATGTTGTTGTTGTTGTTGGTGCTGGTCGTGGAAGTACAGGAGGAATAGGAGAGTATGAAAGAGGAGGAAGAGGGAGGGGAAGGAGTAGTGAATGGATGATACGCCAGAAGAGGAGGAGGAGGAGGAGGAGGAGGAGGAGGAGGAGGAGGAGGAGGAGGAGAAAGGGAAACCAGTAAATTACACAAACAAACAACGGAAAAGGGCACAAAAAGACAGATAATAATAAAAAGGAAGGAGGAAGATGAGAAGGAGAAGATGAAGGAGGGAGTGAATGGAGAAGAAAGAGCAAGAGAAGAAGACACAGAAGAAAAAAAAAAAGATCCCAAATTTATGTCTAGAAAAACAAACGCGAACTATACAACAATGCGCGGGCAGGCAAGAGTAATCAAGTTGAGCTGAAACAAGATTAAATGCCTCAGTGTATTCCACCTTCCTGGGAATCTTTACATGCAAACGAGAAGAGAGAGAGAGAGAGGAGAGAGAGAGAGAGAGAGAGAGAGAGAGAGAGAGAGAGAGAGAGAGAGAGAGAGAGAGACCGCGAGACAGAGCGACAGAGAGCGAGAGAGAGAGAGAGAGAGAGAGAGAGAGAGAGAGAGAGAGAGAGAGAGAGAGAGAGAGAGAGAGTTTATTTCGGATATCAGGTACAGATTGATATTAAAAAGTACAACAGCACAATTCGTCTTTCACATGTAACTGAATGGGTCTTATAACAAATTTGAAAGACTGAAAGGAAAGAGGGAAGAAAATATGTAGAGATAGAGAAGGAAGGAATAAAAGAGAATGAAAACGGAATGAGAACCAGAAATAGAAACCAGAGCAATACGAAGCTTAGGAACAGAGAGAGAGAGAGAGAGAAGAGAATAAAGAGATGCAGATCAGAGGCAATCTTAGGAGCTGCGGGGCCGAATTGGTAACACTTCGGGGAGTCCTCCCGGTTCACAGACAAGGTGCATATCTCTGTGGTATAATGGAAAGTGATCAGAATGTGCGCTTAAAAAGTGTACCTTTGTAGATCAATGAGCCAAACATATCTCAGCTACATTTCAACACTTAATAGCGTTGTCCATGTCTATAAGTAAACAAAGTGCGGCGGTCATTGAAAAGCAGGCTGACGAATCAACTTGTTACCGATAGCGAACCGACGTTGCCCCTTGACATTCAACCCAAGACCAAGACCAAGACCATGACTGTTGCCGACATGAATTAACTGCACGTCCTTTGCCAAAATTGGTCACATTAGTCTGATAAACAGCCGCCCGGCGTGGGCTGAGCGGCAGCAGACCGACATGGCCCGCCCACACCCGGCATTGCCAACACGCATTCTCCCTCGGCCGTCACTGACGCGATAGTTTCATATTTGCCGGAATTTAATCACATGATGCTGTTGAAATATAGCTCGACAGGTTTATAGATAACGAAAATCAGTTACACAATTTTTTATGTATATAATATTTTTATGCTTTTTCGAAGTAAAATTTTACACCTGTATAATTAAATTAACATTCAATTCAAGCACAGTAAAAGGAAATAAATAATAATAACAATATAAATAAACGCCACTCACTTGTTAAGCATTTAGAAGGAATTGTAATTGTTGGTGTTCTCGGGCAAACCAGCAAAGTGGTTTAGGAGCGTGTTGCAGCGTGTTGATGTGTGTACTGAACGAGGCGCGAGGAGGTTGGCCCACCGCGGGGCCCCCCAAGGCGCGGGGCCCAATCGGGAGCAATTGGTCCATTGTCTTAAAGCCGCCCTGATGCAGGAGAAAGACAAGGATAAGACACTGGAATAGAAAACAGCAACATTTCTATTTTCCTTTCGATTCCGCTTCTCCAGAGCTGTATAAGAGAGAGAGAGAGAGAGAGAGAGAGAGAGAGAGAGAGAGAGAGAGAGAGAGAGAGAGAGAGAGAGAGAGAGAGAGAGAGAGAGAGAGAGAGAGAGAGTGAGAGAGAGAGAGAGAGGAGACAAACCTACTCACCCCCTTTCACTCCTTTCCTACCCACTTCTCACCCCCTACGTACCTACCTACCAACCCATCCTATTCCACCCTCCAGCCTATTTCAACCCACCTACTGATTTATCTCCTTGCCTGTCTACCTATTTACTCATCTATCTTTAACACCTTCATACCTCCTTACCCAAACACACGTCATCCTCACCACCAACCTTACCGTCGTGCCTGCCTATTTTAACCCGCCTTCTGATCTTTGTCGTTCCCCATTCCCCTGTTTACCTTCCTACCTGCCTACCTGTCCCCTCTCTTCACCTGACCACCTGCCTGCTCTCCTCTCCATCCCTCCATTGTTCTCCAGCTGATAAAACTTTACGATTATAGTTATTGAAGTCTGCGTTTCCTGGCTTATCTCTCCCACAGATTTCTATTGTCAGCGCTGAAAAGGATAGAAAATTATCTTTGGAACCCGAAATGGCCTATGAAAGCCCCCGAGAGAGAGAGAGAGAGAGAGAGAGAGAGAGAGAGAGTTAAGTGAGATGAAGTTTTATCAAGTTAGAATGAGTTAATTATTTAAGGAGTTTAAGTGATATTGAACCAAAAGACAAGAAACAAGAGAGAAAGAGATAGACAGACAAATAGATGGATAGATAGATAGATTGACGGAGAGACAAGAGAGGCAGACTAAAAGATACAGACTGACAGAGAGAAAGAAAGACAGGTAGACGAAAGGAAACATAAGGAAGAGAAAATATTAATCTCCCGGCTTAAAACATTCAACATCTCGTTTGTAGAAGAGTGAAGCCGTACAGGTAGTCCAAGAACAAAGGCCGAAGCAAGATCATTCACTCCTGACGAGATTAAGAAACGAACTTGAATGAACTGATAAAAGACGACAAGAAATCCTGCGAAGTATGCGACTCGAATTTGGGGAAAGCGAGGGTGCCATGAACCGCCAATATTAAGTGATATAGCGTTAATGAAGAAAATAATAACCTACCGATAATTGAAGGGAAATTGGTGTTTTGCATAATTAGCAATTTTGCGAAATATAATGCGATTAATATTGGGAAAATCAGTGAGTAATCTTAAAAGTAATTATACTGTTTGATGGGTCCAGGGAAGCCTCGCATGAAGGGGAATGTTAATAACTGATGATAAAGAATGGGAAAGATGGAACGATCGTAGTAATTGAAGGAAATGAAAGATAAAATTAAATATGAATTGTGTGCATGGTGAGTACTGTTTATGAAAGGTAGAAGAAGTGTGGAAAGATTGTGAATAGTGAAGGGTTGTGGGAATTAAATATGTAACGATGGCTTAGTGGTAGAAGATAATGGTAGTAATTGAAGGAAATGAAAGACAAAATGAAATATGAATTGTGTGCATGGTAAGAACTGTTTATGAAAGGTAGAAGTGTGGAAAGATAGAAAATGGTGAAGGGTGGTGGGAATTAAAGATTTAACGATAGCTTTGTGGTAGAAAATGATGGTAGTTTGAAGGAGTATATCTGAGTCGGAGAAAAGAGTGGCAATTGGTAAGAAATATGATAGAAAAAGTTCAATGTTATAAATGGTGTGAAAGGAAATATGGAAACTGGATACCTTAGAATTTTTAATAAGCGGATGAAAAAGTTTGAAGAAATATCTGAGTCGGGGAAAAAATGATACTTGGTGAAAAATATGAAAGGAAAAGTTAAATGCTATAAACTGTGTGAAAGGAAATATGTAAACTGGACACCTAAGAATTTTTAATAAGCGGATGAAAAAGTTTGAAAAAATGTCCGAGTAGGAGAAAAAATTATACTTGGTGAAAAATATGAAAGGAAAAGTTGAATTCTATAAACATTGAAACTGGACACCTAAG
This sequence comes from Eriocheir sinensis, assembly GCF_024679095.1. Classification (NCBI taxonomy): domain Eukaryota; kingdom Metazoa; phylum Arthropoda; class Malacostraca; order Decapoda; family Varunidae; genus Eriocheir; species Eriocheir sinensis. Next base: position 13,318,164 of record NC_066546.1, on the reverse strand, counting down.
AATTTTTGATAAGAGATTGAAAAGGTGTGAAGAACGATTTGAGTTAGAGGAAAAATGATTACTGGTTAGAGGAATCAGTAAAATAAACTGTGTGAAACGAAATATGGCAACCGGATACCTAAGACTTTTTAGTAAGATGTTTAAAAAGCGTGAAGAGAGAGGAAAGGAGAGGAGAAAAAGGATAACTGGAAAGGGAAATGAAAGAAAAAGTTTAATTAAATTGTGTGTGTGTGGGAGGGGAGGGGAAAATATACACAGGAAGGTGGAAAAATGTTTGGTAAAGACTGTGTTTGAGAAAAAGTTGAAAAGTGGGGGATGATGTTCACAAAAATGTAATGAACGAGTGTGTGTCTGTATAAGTGGAAATGTAATGAATTGTTGTCGCTAATTAAACCCACGGAGAAGTGTGTGTAGTGAAAGGTTATGTGAAAGAAAGCGACAATAAATGAGGGCGATCTGATGGAAAAATGTAATTAGTGAGAGGGGGAGGTAAAGGACCCTACCGATGATACTGAAAAATAGTGGAATGAGAAAATGAAGGAAGAGAAAAATCGAAATCAGACAAATTAACGCAGGGATTTGAAAGATTTATCCACAGAATATTTTAAAAGGTCACAGCAATTGAAAAAAAAAAAAAGGTAAATGAAAGTCCCATAACGAGAAATAAACAAAGAATTAAAAGAAAAGAAAAAAAAGAAAAGTAATCATCTAGAAATGTTTTGGAAAGTGGAAGCAAAGCAAATTAATGAAAACAAAAGAATATTTAATCAAACAACGAAATTACGGTAAAACACACACACACACACACACACACACACACACACACACACACACACACACACACACACACACACACACACACACACACACTCAGAATAAGGAAAAAATCGTAATCAAATGTCTTCCTTTACTTACAGTTCAGTAATCAAACCTTAACTCCAGGAGAAGGAAAAGGAGGAGGAGGAGGAGGAGGAGGAGGAAAAGGAGAAGGAAGAGGAGGAGGAGGAGGGAAGCGAAATTGAAAAGGGAAACATGAAAGAAAAGGAGAGTGATGTGAATTAGACGTGCAGCCTCCTCCTCCTCCTCCTCTTCCTCCTCCTCTTCTTCCTCCTCCTCCTCCTCCACCTCCTCCTCCTCCTGTAAGTGTGATGGAATTACTTAAGGGACAGTTCTGAAGTGTCTTTCCGACTGACTCACGGCGGCTGGCGATGCTCAAGTTCTCTCTCTCTCTCTCTCTCTCTCTCTCTCTCTCTCTCTCTCTCTCTCTCTCTCTATTTCTTTTTTCTTTCTTTTTCTTTCTAACTTTTTTCTTTTTCTTTCTTTTTTCTTTTTTCCTTTCTTTCTTTGTGTGTGTGTGTGTGTGTGTGTGTGTGTGTGTGTGTGTGTGTGTGTGTGTGTGTGTGTGTGTGTGTGTGTGTGTGAGCTGACTAAACTATCATTCGTCAACTCGCATTACTGTAGATTTCCCCGCCAATGCCAAACAGTGTCAATAAACGAGTAATCCTGATGAAGCACGCAATAATACAGATAATTACGCAATGTTACGCAGATCAAAACGTATAGGTGTTAAAATGGACAGGATATGGAGCCACAGCATCCGATTCCGACAGTCCCATCCATATATTAAAGCATTTCGGGGCTTGCACATAATTGGTAAGGCTTCCGTAGTGGTTGTGGGGCTTTCCATGCGTAGTTTGATGAACCTGGTGATGGTTTGACAAGGCTTCTGAACCATGAATGAGAAAAACACGCTGAGAACTCGACTGATCTCTTTTGCGGGCTCTGGAAATACTTGTGAGGGCAGAGAGCGTCCTTCGGTTACTTTGACTGTCATCTGTTTCTGTGAGCGGCGCCATGGATACAACAGAGGCGATATTTAAAGGTAAAGAGAGGGATATACACTAAGCTACGCGTGGCCTCGGTGCTCTCGTCTTTACCATTGTCCTTTGAGCCTGTTGTGGGTGATAACATGATAAAACAAATTCTAAAAAGGGATAAATAGCTAACTAAATAAATGACGCCACGAAGTCAACGAAACATGACGACACAGCAAATCAAATCAAACAAAATCAACAGCAAGAAACTTTAATCAAGGCATGAAAGGAGACTTAAGAAAAAAAATTGCTCTGATGCACGAGAGGGGGAAAAAAAAGAGGATTCGAATCAGGGCTCGAGATAAAGTTTGAATCAGTGCCGAGGAGACGAGGCTGGAGGGAGGGGGGGAGACGGCACTCTAGCCCTGCCTCCTAAGCATTGTCCCCCGCCTTGATAACTATTGAAACAGCCTCGAACTATTGAATCCGGTTCGAACTATAGCTTTCCGAAGTTTTGCACCGCCGGCGTATGTGGGCCGAGTCGGAAAGTTCGGTTCAGTTCGAGGTCTGGTTGGGTTGGGTTCGGTTCGGTGTGGCTATGAGGTTTTGAGACGAGATGCTTCAAAACTCTCGAAACTTTAACGCTTCACAAGTTTATCGTTTACCGCCGCCTGAACCCGACTCGCTGGATTCGGAGCTTCGGAGCGGTCTCGAGCGGCGTGGTAATGAGGGTCCCTAATGCGCTCACCTGCTCCGTTGTGTACCTGTTCGCTTAGACACTGTACCCGTTTGACTGTTTATTTTTTTTGTTCACTAATATCTATCAATTTCATATTCTATTTTGTATTTGTGTTAACTCATATTTATTTCGTATTTTATTTCATATTTCTGTTTTTCATATGTCTGTTTCGTAGTTTTTGTTTACTTCTATTTCCTATTTTTTTTTTATTTGTGTCTACTCTTTGATCTGTTTCATATTCTATTACCTATTTCTGTTTCTCTATTATCTTTTTCATATTCTACTTTATATTTGTGTTTATCATCTATTTTTTTTTTTTTGATACGTGAAGATTTATTTCCTCTCATTTCGCATTCCGTTTTGACGAGTCGTTCACTTTTGAGATTCGTTTTAAGTTCATTATTTTTAGATGTTTTGTTATATATTATTTTACTTGTTTATTAGATTTGTGTTTCCGTTCATTTATTTATGTTCCCACGCAGTCATCTCTTTTCATGCCTTTCCTTCTCTTTGCTTGCCTCCCTTCATTTTTTCTTTCCTTCCTACCTTCATTTCCTCCTCCCTTTCTTCTTGCAGTTCTTTCCCATTCTTCCCGCTTATTCAATTCGTTATTTTCTTCTTTCCCTCCTTTCTTTCTTTCTTCCTTCCTTCCTTCTTCCCTTTCTTCGTTTTTTTCTTCTTTCTCTTGTTCCTTCCTTCCTTCCTTCTTTCTGTTCCTTCCTTCCTTCCTTCTTTCTTTCCTTTCTTCCTTCGTTTTTTCTTCTTTCCCTCCTTTCTTTCTTTTTTCCTTCCTTCGTTCCTTCCTTTTTCCTGTCTTCCCTTTTTCCTTCCTTCTTTCCCTTCCCCCTTCCTTCCTTCTCTCATTACTTCCTTTCCCCCTTCTTTCAATCTATCCTTCCTTTCATCTTCGCTTCCCCTCATACCCACTAATCTTCTTCCTTTTCTTCCCCTCTTCCTTCAATCCATCCTCCCTTCTTTTCACTTTCCCTTCCTTTCAAACCCACTAACCTTCCCACCGTCCTTTCTCTACACTAATTCATCCACATAATTTAATCACTTCATTCACGCTGTCGCCCTCTATTACACTCTATTACTATTACACTCCATCATTTAATTAACTCCCGCCATTTCATTAACTCCCACTCCCCCACACACACACACTCACCCATTCGCTCCCTCTCCATCATTGCGCCCTCACCCACCTCTCATCTTCCTCATTAACTCCATGAATCTGGCTTGACTCACAGACTTTCTGAAGAGTCCCGCGTTTTGTGCCGGGTTAAAGCTGTGCGCTGGAGGAGGAGGAGGAGGAGGTGGAGGAAGAGGAGGAGGAGAAAGGAAAGTGTTGGTGGAGGGGATCTGTGCTGGTGGGAGAAAGAGGTGGAGGAGAAGAAGGAAGACGAAGACGAAGGGGAATAGGAGGAGGTGGAGAGGGAAATATAGGTGGAGGGGTTGTATGCTGGAGAGGGAGAGAGAGAGAGAGAGAGAGAGAGAGAGAGAGAGAGAGAGAGATAGGAAAAGGTAGATGGAGGGTAGGTATGCTGGAGGGAGAATGGAAGAAAGAGGAGGAGGAGGAGGAGGAGGAGGAGGAGGAGAAGAGGGGAAACTGTGGGTGTAGGGAGTGTTTGCAGAAGGGAGAGAGGGAGAGGAGGAAGAGGAAGTGAAGGTGGAGGGAATGGTTGCTAGAGGGAGAGAGGGAGATAAACTGTAGGAGGAGGAGGAGAAGGAGGAGGAGGAGGAGAATGGAAACTGTGGGTGTAGGGAGTGTTTACTGAAGGGAGGGAGGGAGAGGAGGTGGAGGGGATGATTGCTGGAGGGAGAGAGGGAGAGAAAAAAACAGGTGGAGGAGATGGAGAGGGGAATATGTTAGTGGAGGTGAGGGGAATGTGGAGGGGAAAGAAAGCTGGAGTGTTTGTTTTGGGGAGGTGAGAAAAAGGGAAGAAAAAGAGATAAATCGTGTTGTAGAAAGGAAGGGAAACACAACTTGGAGGAGGGGAGAGCGGGGAGTCAGGTGGAGCTTGCGTTGGGGGCGAGGAAGGAAGGGGAAGTAAATGGAATGTTTTGAAAGGAAAAGAAGAAAAGGAAGACCAGAAAAAGGGGATGGAGGAGAGAGGAGTGAATGGAGTGTGTGTAGGGGAGAGAAAGGGAGGGAAAAGAAGAAAGACTGCTCGGAAAAAAAGGAGGTAAAGGAGATTAAGAAGAGGGAACAAGATGAGAAGGGGAGTGATAGGAAGGAAGGGAAAAATACGGTGATTAGAAGGGAAAAGGAAAGGGGAAGGAAATGGAATAAAGATGGAAACAAGGGGAATAGAAATTGAAAGAAGAGAAATAAAAGAAAATAAATGTAGGAGTAAAGAAAAAAGTCGAAAAGAGAGAGAATCTAAAGACGAAGAAAAAGAAGAAAATAGAAAACAAGGAAGGACGAAAAGAACAAAACGAGAGAAAGAAAAAAAAGATGAGGGGAAAGAAAGAGAGGGAAAGGAGAAATGAAAGAAAGGAAGGGAAAACAGGCAAAGAGTAGGAGATAAAAGAGATGGGAAAGGAATGGGGAAGGAATTTGAGAGGAGGAATTAAAAGATGAATGGACAGGAAAATGTGAGAATGACAAGTTAGGGAAAGGAAGGGAAAATAATCAAAGAATTGGAAGGAAAAAAAGACTGAAAGGCGGAAGGAAATAAATTAGACTAAAAAGAGAAACAAATGACTGAGGGAAAAAATAAGGAAAAAAGAAAGCGAGAAAAGAGAGGAAGGAGAGAGAGAGAGAGAGAGAGAGAGAGAGAGAGAGAGAGAGAGAATGAAGGTGACAGGAGTAAATAAATGGAGCAGAAAAGTGATGGGGGAGGAAAAGGAGGAAAAAAAGTGGAGAGGTAGGAGGTTAGGAGAAACAGTGGAAGAGGAGGAGGAGGAGGAGGAGGAGGAGGAGAGAAACATAATCCGTCTTCTTCAGGAATGAGAGGATCGGTGTTGTGTGTGAAGGAAAGAGGACAAAGAGGAAAAAAAAAAAAAAAGAGAAAGAAGAAAAAAAATAACCGTGAAAATAACAACAAAAACAACTACAACAAACAACAGAAGTAAAGGAAAGGAAAAGAGGAAAAAGAAGGAGGGGGAAAGGAAGAGGACAAAGAGGAAAAAGGTGTTGACGTTTCTTATACAAACCTTCATTTGCATTTTAATCTCTTCATGCAACTATTATCAGCGCCTCCTCCTCCTCCTCCTCCTCCTCCTCCTCCTCCTCCTCCTCCTCATTCTCACCTCATTTTCTCTCTCCTCACCTTATCTTCAACCCATCTCCTCCTTGCTTCACTTTTTAACTTATGTATATATATTTTTTCTTGCCCCGACTTTTCTCTCAACTCCTCGCATCATTCTTTTCTCTCCTTTCCTCAAAACTTTTCCTGCATATTTTTTTCTGAAGTCTCGTAGTTATATATTCTTTTCATTTTACCGACTTATTTTCCTGTTCAGAGATTCATTCGTAATCCGAGGAAGTTTGAATGAAAAGAGAAACTTATTTGATAGCTAGATGGATAGATAGATAGATAGATAGATAGATAGATAGAAAGAGAGAGAAAGAAAGAGTAAGAGAGAGAGAGAGAGAGAAAAAATTACCGTCCAACTTCAAGCCCACTCTCTGAAGCTTTATACTGAGCGCGTCTTTAAAACAATTATATACCTTTTCTTCTTCTCTGGGGAAATTCAGTTAACTTCTCAGTAGCTTCCGGAGAAAACTGAGAGTTGGCCCAGGTAAATTTGATTAAAGGAAGGGTAAAGGAGAGCGCTTCACCTTTTTTTTTAGAGAGAGAGCGGGAGAGAGAGGGAAGGAGAGAGATTTACGACACCGAGTTTTATAATTTGTAATGGGACCCACAAAAAATGGACGAGGTGTGACTGATGGGTGTTCGTTCATCAGTGACTTAAATGTGGACCAGGTGGATTAATTACCTTACGTGGATCAGGTGGACGAGGCGATAACTATTACTATTTCCTTTTTTGGGGGTCTTTTTTTTACCCTTGAGCTGCTTCCTCTGTTGTAGAAAATAAAACAAGAACGGCAACAAGCGTATCTACCGGTCCAGTACCTTCATCCATTCGCTGCCTGTGTTGTGTCCGGGCAAAGGATATTAGTAACGAGTGTTTAAGTTTAGTGGTTAAGTTTAGTGAATTGATGTTTAGTGAGGTCTTCAATGCAGTGTTTATTTAGTATCTCCCTAATTAAAGTTTCAGGATTAGTTTTTTTTTTTCACGTGCCATATTTGAACGAAAACTGATTCTTATTTTTTCTTTTTTTTTTCATTTTTCTTCGAACTTCCTACCTCCTTTTTTCTTCGTATCTTCCTCTCTCAACGCTTTATTTCCCTTCCTATCCCATCTCTTTCCCTTCCCTTTCTCTCCCATCCTTTTTTCGCTTCTTCGTCTCATCGTTTTTTTTTCTCCCCTTCCTCTCCCATATTTTTCCCTTCCCTCTCTCTCCCATCATTTTTTCTTCCCTTCCTCTCCCATCACTCTCATCCCATCCTCCTCCATTACATTCCCTTCCCTTCCTCTCCCATCACTTTTTTCTCCCCTTCCTCTCCCCTCACATTCCTGCTTCATTGATTTATTCTCCCCACCCTCATTTATTTTCCTTCCCTCCCTTTCCTCCCTGAAAAATAACTGATGGGGAAACGTCAGATATTTGAGCGAGACTGATTTGACATGATCTGCTTTACATAACGAGTAAAATGACGTAGACGCGTACAGTATTTCGTAATTTAGATATCTTACAAAACTGAGCTCAAACACTGTAATGATATGTTATGAAATCAAGCATTGGTCGCCTCGAGGTCACAGAGAGCGCGTGCATCCCGGAAAGACGGGATAAGCAGGTTCTATTTACACATAATTCATTGTAGCCTGAGTTTTTATCTCCCATGGCGATATAAGTCAAAGAGAGAATGAAAGGCTTATGTATTTACGTTAAAGGGATAAGCTTGAGATTGTATTTTGGTGTTTTATTTATGTTTTTTATTCAACACTAATTTTAGTATATTGTTTATCGGTGTCTTTTAATTTTATTCAACTGTATTTTTTATTTTGTTCAACACTGTATTTTATGTAGCTATTTTTCTACTTTGTATCTGTGTTATTTAATAGCGTATTTCTAGTATTTTATTATTATTATTTTCTTGAGATTATAATGAAACGTAACAATATTTCCACATTTTCAGTACAAGGAAACACATTATACTGTATTTTGTTATTCTTTCGTCCAATGTAAATAACCTACTCCCACTTTCCACACTACGCACACAACAACCATAAATGATGCAAATATTCCAACACGTTCCGATTGGTAATAAATATTTTACAATTTATTTATTCTTCTCATTTGTATGTAGTATATGAAAAAAAATACCGACACTGAAACTTTCCATGTGATAAAGTAAGATGGGATGATAATCGTATTCTTGTCTCTGCCTCTGCTCAGGGGTTGAGGGATCTTGTCCACTATATGAGTTGGGGTTTTGATGGAACCTTCAAATGTTGTCCCAAAATCTTTGCGCAGCTCTTTACCGTTCATGGTCAAGACGGAACATTTAGTGTTCCTCGAGTCTGTGCACTGCTTCCTAGCAAGACTGAAGAAACATACACTCGGGTTTTCTCCATTCTTAAGGATCTGCAACCTGAACTGAATCCTCAAGATGTGATGATAGATTTTGAAATGGCTTCTTACAACGCCTTTATTGCCTCTTTCGGTTATGCTTCTGTAACTTTTTGTCTTTTCGACTTATGCGAAAACATTTACAGAAGAGTAGTGGACTGTAATGAGAGGCAAAGGTACCATCGTGAGGATGAGTATGCTTTGAAAATACGTTGTTTCTCTGCTTCAGCTTTCTTGCCAATACAGGATGTAGTGGCTGGTTTTGAAGAGCTTGTTGATGATGATGATTTGCTTCAAGAACTTGTTGATTACTTTGCTCTAAATTACATTAGTTCAGAGAGAGGTCGTGGTCAGAACCGCAGGAGAATGGTTCCCAGGTTTAAAATTGCTGATTGGAATGTGCGTGACAAGATCCCTTCAAGGTAAACCTCGCACCAACAACAACTTGGAGGGCTTCCACAATGCCCTTCAAAGTTCTGCAACGCAAACCCACCCTACCCTTTGGTGTCTTATCAAAGGACTGACAAAGGAAGAAGTTCTTGCAAATGGGAAAAGGATTAAGTTTGAACAGTCCGGATCAGTATGTAAGCCAACAACTGTTACTAAGAACATCAAAAGTCTCCGTGAAAAATATGACCTGATATGAAAAGGTTCGCTTCCTTTGTGCCGTGGCCCAGAATTTAAAGTTATTTTAGATACTCTAGTAGTCCTCTTCTGAGCAGTAATGGAGTTTCGTAACTAACGCAACGAAAATACACCCAAGGGAACAAATCACCCCAAGGGACGAATCACCCTAGGGGACCAATCCTCCAGGGATGAATAACCCGGTGGTGAATCAACTGGGACATTTCACCCGGGGACGAATCGCCCTCGCACCAAAAAAGGCATACTGCACACACACACACACACACACACACACACACACACACACACACACACACACACACACACACACACACACACAATCTAACATAATAGTAGTGAATATAAGTGTGTTAAGTGTCCACTAAGCGTTTTTGTCTATTTAAAGGTAGATGATCACTCGTTCCTGGTACTATTTTCTCTCTCTCTCTCTCTCTCTCTCTCTCTCTCTCTCTCTCTCTCTCTCTCTCTCTCTCTCTCTCTCTCTCTCTCTCTCTCTCTCTCTCTCTCTCTCTCTCTCTCTCTCTCTCTCTCTCTCTCTCTCTCTCTCTCTCTCTCTCTCTCTCTCTCTCTCTCTCTCTCTCGTTACAGAGTGTCATATTCATGGATTCCGGATTATCCCTTCTCTTTTTTCCTCCTCCTCCTCCTCCTTCTCCTCCTCCTCCTCCTCCTCCTCCTCCTCCTCCTCCTCTCTTTGCAACACCTGGCGCCATCATTCGAGGCGTGGGAAATTTGCATGGCGGAAGCAAACACGCATCTCCTTAACCTTACCTTAGACGTGACTGAAGGAGGAGGAGGAGGAGGAGGAGGTGGAAAAGGTGTTAAGTTATTATGGTATTTTGTGGTGGTGGCGGTTGCGATGGTGGTGGTGGTGGTGGTGGTGGTTGTAGTGTGTTTCATCGTTGTAGTAGTAGTAGTAGTAATAGTAGTAGTTGTAGTAATAGTAGTAGTAGTAGAAGTAGGAGGAGGAGGAGTGGTAAAGTAATGAGAAAAGTGTCGGGGAGGATGAAAATGATGGTAGTAATGTTAGAAATAGTTGCGATAGTGGTGGAGTTAGTAGTAGTAGTAGTAGTAGTAGTAGTAGCAGTAGTAGTAGTGTTGGTGTTGGCGGCTCGAGTTTCGAAATGTTCTGCTGTTATTGCTAAAGTTAAGTAATTTCAAACGACCTTAACTCAGCGGGAAGAGAGATGACTGGCGCGAAAGATAAGATTAAAGAGTGAATTGAAGAAACGAGTGAATAATTACGGAGGAGGAAGAGGAGGAGGAGGAGGAAGAGAAATGACTTGACACGGAGCGGCGCGGAGACCGGTGATAAATATGATAATGTGAGGAAGCACGAGTCTTGAGAGGAGAAGAGATAACAAAAACTTTCCTGTGAGGGAAGATAACACGCGCTCAAAGGAAATATATATAACAGAGGGGAAAAATAATTCTTGAAAGATGAAGAATGGCTGCGCAAGGAGGAGGGAGAAGAGTACGAGAAAAAAGAAAGAGGAAGATGATGAGAAAAAGAAGTAAGAAGATAAGAAGATGAGAGAGAGGAAGAAGAAAAAAAAAACCCAGCGAAAAACGGGAATTTTGAAGAACAGGCAAAAGAAAGCTTGTTGTCTCACACGATGCATTTTGAGTTACCTGTGGGCCAGATTAAATGACTTGCTCTACATATCTACGGGGATGTTGTATCTGTCTATCGCTGCAAAGTACCGGTGAATGAGATTATGGACCCCGAAATTATTATTATGAATTGATCTTTTTCGCACTAACTACATCTGCAGGAAGGTTGTTTTATTGGAGAATGACCGAACGAGAAAGAAATTACTGATGTCTGTTCTACATTGTTTCGCGTGAATCTGTAAACATTTTTTTCTCGTTTTAATTAACTTAGGAGCTCATGAAACCTGAAATCCTCGACTTTATCAAACTTGTTCACGTCCTTGGAGACCAGTACCCATTCCCCTCGTAGTCGTCTCTTTTCCAGAGTAAGGTTGAGTCGCTTGAGTCGTTCTTTTCACGGGCGTTCCCCCTACCATGGTATCATTCAATTAGTGCGCGTCGCTGCACTCTCGCCTAATTATATGTCCTTGTAATTTGGGGACCTAAACTGCACTGCGTACTCCAGGTGAGGTCTTACCAACGAGTTATACAAAGGTTTAATTAATCACGGCGTCTTACACTGGAAGTTCCTGGCTGTGAACCTGAGCATAGTAGTAGCTTTTTTACAGGCAGACTTGCAGTGCTTTGTGTGTTTCAGGTCACTGCTGACACTGTCCCCGAGGTACGATTCCTAAGGTACGACTTGCAGAAGCTTCTTAGGCAGGAAGGATGAGGAGGAGGAGGAGGAGGAGAAATGAAAAAAAAAAAAAAAAGAGAATGGACTGAGGAGTAGTGGAGATGAGGAGGAGGGGGAGGAGGAGGAAGAGGAAGAAAAAGGAAGTTTAAAATGGAAAGCAGTCAAAGAAACGAAGAAAAGGAGAGAGAGAGAGAGAGAGAGAGAGAGAGAGAGAGAGAGAGAGAGACGCCTCTGCTATGTCAAGAGTATCTCATTTTCACCAGAAAGTTGCTGCGATGCCATTAAATTGTGTCTCCAAGTTGGGCTTTCTCCTCCTCTTCCTCTTCCTCTTCCTCTTTATCTTCCTCTTCCTCTTCCTCTTTCTTTTCCTCTTCCTCTTCATCATTTCGGTCCGCTTCATTGTCGTCTTTTTATCATTCTTTTGTCTTTGTTTTCTTTTGTTTATCGCCTTTATTGTGTTTACTTCTTCTTCTTCTTCTTCTTCTTCTTCTTCTTCTTCTTCTGCACTATCTTTGTAATTTCTTCCCATCTTCCTCTTTTTTTCTTCCTTTCCTCTTTTTTTCCCTAATTTTATCCCATTCTCCCTACCTTCTGCCTCCTTGTTTTCCATGTAATGAATTTCTCTCCTCCTCCTCCTCCTCCTCCTCCTCCTCCTCCTCCTCCCCCTTTAGTTCTCCTTATCTCTTAATTAATTTCTTCTGTCCATCCTTCACTCTCTATCGTTAAATGAATGTTCTCACCTCCTCCTCTTCCTCCTCCTCCTCCTCCTCCTATCACCCTCCTCTTCCTCCTCTTCCCGCTCTTCCTCTTCTTCCTACACTCGTTCTTTTTCTCACCATTCACTATCTACCGCCTCCTCCTCCTCCTCCTCCTATCACCCTCCTCTTCCTCCTCTTCCCGCTCTTCCTCTTCTTCCTACACTCGTTCTTTTTCTCACCATTCACTATCTACCGCCTCCTCCTCCTCCTCCTCCTCCTCCTCTTCATCCTCTTCCTCCTCTTCCTCCTCTTCCTCCTCCTCTTCCTCCACACCCTTTACTCTCTCTAAAACCACTACATAGCAACATTCCCTTTCACCTCCTCCTCGTCCTCCTCCTCCTCCTCCTTCTCCTCCTCGATGCATATTCACTTCACCGGGAGCGCAGG